>NC_060210.1:65452500-65697500 GCF_021130785.1 Homalodisca vitripennis
AATAAAACATATTCTATAAAACTTACACAAGAATATTTTTTTAGTTTTTAAAACATTGCAAGACTTCTCACAGATTTGAGTCAATACTTCGAAAATAATTATTTGCTTTTATACATTTAAAAGAATGTAAACAAATGTGTATGTGGTGTTTCAATACATCACTTACCAGTATCTGAATTAGTAAGTAGAGTATAAGTAAATTAAACTTTTGTTCACTCGTAAATTGTGACGACATGAAGGCGCATTGCACAGCGTATCGTAAACTAAACGTGTGTTAATAGCCTCTAGTGTCGGGATGGTTGATATCTGCTAGCGTGGGACGGGGGTGGTCGGTGGGGGGGTGGAGGGGTTAATTAATAATGGATTGAAGTGGTGCGGCTCGACGCAGCCAGTAAAGAGTACAAGGTGCCGCACGGCAGAGAGAGCGGTGGCATGTTGTAGCGCCATCCACCCGTACACCCCATCCACCCCATCCATCCACCCTCCACTCTGACCCGTGACGCGTTGTAATCACCGAGCCTCCACCAGTCCGTTGGGACGACGATGAAATATCTCCTGTGCTTTGTTGCTCAGTTGTGCATTGGGAGGAGAAAGTTTGCATTTGTACCGACAAAAGATAACGGTAGAGGATAAAAACGTAATTTACCGCTAAGGTTGGAAACATAATTGTGTGAGTCTAATTACTCACCGTATTGGCTAAAAACCGAAATGTTGGAGACGATTATCGAATTTAATGCTGAGGTCAGAAACATAATTGTGGGATTTTAATTACTCAACCTCACCGTATTGGCTATAAACCGAAATGTAGGAGCAATTATCGAGTCAACGCTGAGGTCAGAAACAGAATTGTGGAAGTCTAATTACTCAACCTCACCATAGTGGCTAAAAACCGAAATGTTGGAGACGATTATCGAATTTAATGCTGAAGTCAGAAACATAATTGTGGGATTCTAATTACTCAAACTCACCGTAGTGGCTATAAACCGAAATGAGGAGACGATTACTGATTCAACGCTGAGGTCAGAAACAGAACAGTGGAAGTCTAATTACTCAACCTCACCGTAGTGGCTATAAACCGAAATGTAGGAGCAATTATCGAGTCAACGCTGAGGTCAGAAACATAATTGTAGGAGTCTAATCACTCAACCTCACCGTAGTGGCTAAAAACCGAAATGTAGGAGACGATTACCGATTCAACGCTGAGGACGGAAACACAATTGTGGAAGTCTAATTGCTCAACCTCACCATATTGGCTAAAAACCGAAATGTAGGAGCAATTACCGAGTCAACGCTGAGGTCAGAAACAGAATTGTGGGATTCTAATTACTCAACCTCACCGTAGTGGCTATAAACCAAAATGATGGAGCAATTACCGAGTCAACGCTGAGGTCAGAAACATAATTGTGGGATTCTAACTACTCAACCTCACCGTATTGGCTATAAACCGAAATGTAGGAGCAATTACCGAGTCAACGCTGAGGTCAGAAACAGAATTGTGGAAGTCTAATTACTCAACCTCACCGTATTGGCTATAAACCGAAATGTAGGAGCAATTACCGAGACAACGCTGAGGTCAGAAACAGAATTGTGGGATTCTAATTACTCAACCTCACCGTAGTGGCTATAAACCAAAATGTTGGAGCAATTACCGAGTCAACGCTGAGGTCAGAAACATAATTGTGGGAGTCTAATTACTGAACCTCACCGTAGTGGCTAAAAACAGAAATGTAGGAGACGATTACCGATTCAACGCTGAGGTCGAAAACAGAATTGTGGAAGTCTAATTGCTCAACCTCACCATATTGGCTAAAAACCGAAATGTAGGAGCAATTACCTAGTCAACGCAAAGGTCTGAAACAGAATTGTGGGAGTCTAATTAATCAACCTCACCGTATTGGCTAAAAACCTAAATGTAGGACACGATTATCGAATTTAATGCTGAAGTCAGACACATAATTGTGGGATTCTAATTACTCAACCTCACCGTAGTGGCTAAAAACCGAAATGTAGGAGACGATTACCGATTCAACGCTGAGGTCGGAAACAGAATTGTGGAAGTCTAATTACTCAACCTCACTATAGTGGCTAAAAACCGAAATGTAGGAGCAATTACCGAGTCAACGCTGAGGTCAGAAACATAATTGTGGGATTCTAATTACTCAACCTCACCGTATTGGCTATAAACCGAAATGTAGGAGCAATTACCGAGTCACCGCTGAGGTCAGAAACAGAATTGTGGAAGTCTAATTACTCAACCTCACCATAGTGGCTAAAAACCGAAATGTAGGAGCAATTACCGAGTCAACGCTGAGGTCAGAAACATAATTGCGGGAGTCTAATTACTCAACCTCACCGTAGTGGCTAAAAACCGAAATGTAGGACACGATTATCGAATTTAATGCTGAAGTCAGAAACATAATTGTGGGATTCTAATTACTCAACCTCACCGTAGTGGCTAAAAACCGAAATGTAGGAGACGATTACCGATTCAACGCTGAGGTCGGAAACAGAATTGTGGAAGTCTAATTACTCAACCTCACCATAGTGGCTAAAAACCGAAATGTAGGAGCAATTACCGATTCAACGCTAAGGTCAGAAACAGAATTGGGGGAGTCTAATTACTCAACCTCACCATAGTGGCTAAAAACCGAAATGTAGGAGCAATTACCTAGTCAACGCTAAGGTCAGAAACAGAATTGTAGGAGTCTAATTACTCAACCTCCACATAACGCAGCTTCGGTGGGAAGGGTTGATTCAATGCAAATGATGAATTTGGCTCCAGTTCACCTTCCTCTTACGTGCAGCATTTGAAATCTGATACTGTTACAGACTTGACTCCTGAAATGTGAAGTCATATTCGTCTAATAGGTAGAATATTGGATTGCTCCACCGTATTTGGGATCGTCATCTTAGTGCACTCAATTGTGCACTTGGTGAGACAATGAGAATACCTCTTTACTTAGATTGCACATTTTTGTAGTCTGGGTGTCTCATATGTCGAAACGATGCGGGGAGTTTCGTTTGAGCTTTTTCGTTCTTCGTCGCCGACTGTTTTTGGATCCCTTCAGACGAACATGATTTCAGAAGTCAAGTCTGCAACAGCATCAGATTTCAGATGCTTCACGTAAGAGGATGGAGACTGGAGCTAAACTTAACATTCGCATACTCAACCTCACTGTAACAGTTAAAACAAAAATCTGAAGTCAATTGATTTGAAATCACCACAATTGTTGAAAACAGAATCGTGAGAGATTAAGTGACTTGCATTTCTCACTGAGATCGGAAAAAGTGTGAGATTGATTAGTTACTCGACCGCACTGCAGATGTGAAAAAGAGAAATGTGCGGTTCAATTCGTTTGACGCGGTCAAATATGGAGGTATTTTTGTTCCTTTTCATTTTGAAAATATTATAAAACCAAACCATGGAAAACTAAACAAATACCGGAGTATGTGTTGAAGGCTTGTTTATAAATACGAATTGTATTTATTAAAATAATAAAAATCAGGTACCACTAAATATATGTTCATATATTACATATAGCCTGTGTTTCATCCTAGGACTATTGGTACTTGCCTCTGACGGCCTGTAAATAGGATATTAATATCAACCTTTGTGATAAACGCTCAATAGGCTGTTCACACTCTATTTACACTATTCTTGTTGGAGAATAGGGAGTAAAATTGCCGAGAGATCAGGCCACCTAATATGCATAAACATTATCGTGCTCGTACACTCGTATAAAATGGCACATGTTTTAATGTTTAAAATTTACTACTTTTCAATAATAAACGACCATATTCAATACCACAAATACTGAATTTTAAATTAAATACTCTAGAAATGATCACTATACTGTTAAATTTAACATCGAAATATCAATTAATATTTCCAGAATGATATTGTGCATATTTCAGATTCATAGAACGAAATATAAAATTTGTAATCACCCACTATCTTTCATTAGGAGACAGAATGTACAGTTGGCTTCGTTTGAGATGTCTAGAACTTGATGGGTTCCAACATTATAGTCAGTAATGATGGTCAGTAGTGGTAGTCAGTAGAGGTGGTCAGTAGAGGTGGTTAGTAGTGGTAGTCAGTAGAGGTAGTCAGTAGTGGTAGTCAGTAGAGGTGGTCAGTAGTGGTAGTCAGTAGAGGTGGTCAGTAGTGGTAATCAGTAGAGGTGGTCAGTAGTAGTAGTAATTAGGCGTGTCCCAATATTGGTAATAAGTGATGGGGGTAAGTAGTAATTGCCCAATTCTTGGTGGTCAACATTTTAAGAAACTCAAGCGTTTTAGACTGAAAATAAGTTACTTTCTTTTTTTACGACGATTTTACATTTTAACGCCTATCCTACGAATGTGAGTAATCCCAAATAACAAGTATATAATAAACAAATAAACGACTTATAGTTTAGTTACCGGGTAACGTTATCGCTTGCTGATATGGAACTGAAACGACAGTCGAGTGACGAACTACTACCAGAGGCTGTACAGAGTACAGTGTACAGTGTACCGGTACTGTAGATGTAGGGTAGCTCATCAGTTCTCAGTACTTGACTCCACACGCCCTAGTACAGAGGTTATAACGTAGGTCGTCGGTAGCAGGAAGGGGTGGTGCTGGGGAGGGGTAGGGAGTGAAGCCTGCTGCTGATAACAACCCCCCTCCCTACTACCCCTCAACATCCCCCGGTTCCCCCAAGCCATAATTTTATCTCCCAACGCGCGGCTTGTTATTCGATCAAGCCTCGGGCGCGGCGCGGCGTCTCGCTTCTCCCCGCTTTTTGCCGCTACCACGTTTATTTACGACACCGACACAAACATTTTGACGTTTTCACGACACAGCATGGAAGGTGGGCAGTTTGGTCAGAAAAAACGGACTTACTCAGGACCATAAAAATGTCAGCATCAGTCTTAATTAGTCAAAGTTTTCGATATTACGACCTCACACATATTCTGAAAACTAGCGCTTCATGTTGTCTTTTTGGTTGAGCGTTAGTGAAGTCTTGAACTTAAACTTCGAATAAGTCTCGTTTTGTACTCTTGTGTTCTTTTTAAACCCTACACTGTACATTGCAAGAGCCGCTGGACTACGGTTTTAAAATTCAGTAAAATTAAGTGTGTACCAAACATGACAACCAATGCAAATCTTGATTGATTCTTGATATCTGATTGAGTTGCCACGCAGTGCAAGATGACAGGGTAGGTTCTCGGGGTGTTGGCTACAACTGGGTACTGCTGGTTCGAGTATCTAAATACGCAACTGGGGGAGGCAGATCCTCCAGCGGATCTCAACCGGGTGAACCCTATATCGGAGCAGTGTCAGTAGATTCTGAAAGAAACTGTTTTACTGACTGTCTTTAATAATGTGTTGTGTATCGACCAATCACAAATACACTGAAAGCAGTGCTAATTCAATTGATATGTATGTTTCTCATTATTAAAACAGTTTTAGATTACATAGTTTGTTTGTAATGTTTTGCCTATATAACATTGTATGACAGGATATGCCATCCAATGCTGAAATTCGTTCCCGTTTGAAGTGTTCTGCTCGCTCGCTATATAACGGGAAAAATAAACAGAAACAGTAATTCAATACACCGATACGGAGTATACAGAAGAAATCTGACAGAACATAACGAAAGGTTATCGCGCAGATGGACAAACGGATGCCCGGACTTTTTCCGTGACTTTTTACCCCAAAACCAAGAGTTGTTGCTTGGACCAGAGGATCCTATGTACCAAGTTTCAAGTCTCTAGGATCGTTCTATACAGAGATCGTACAGATGAACAGACTGCACTTTTTTCTTTTGATCACAAAATAAATAGGGTTCTTCTTTGAACCAAGAGAAACATACGAGTATGTACCAATTTTAAAGTCTCTAGGATCGTTCTATGAGGAGTTAACAACACAATGATTTTAAAAGATTGCCCTGTCGGGTCCTTGATAACAATAGCAGTAAAGTGAAAATTGAACGTGATGTGCTGAAAATGTAAAACCAATATTTAATGATATTTTTATTAAACAGATTAGATGATACTGTTTGGTAAATTATCCAAAGCTTTAAAATTCAAATCAGCTGCAAATTGTAAATTATATCCCAAACTATCAGCGCTTTTGGCTCCAGTCCTCTAGTCTGAGAGGGCATAAAAGACTATGTAATCTATACGGCTGTTGTACACGGTTCGCGTCTGAGCGTTGGTCACAAAGCGCTTTCCTATGAGCTGTTCATCACTCCCTTGCCTCAGTAATACGTCACTCAGTGGTTTACTGATGTTAAATGACATAGAAACTCATCAAAGGTACATCAGTATTATTACGATAGCGAGCCTTATCGACACAGATGAAACTAGATTCAAATTCATCCATCCAATCTCGGCGCTAGAGGTGCCCGGGGCGTGACTGAGCTAATGACCCTAAAATTGGCCAGATGGGGGCAGAGAGGGGTCGGCCTGCCACTTGAGACAAGCAGGTGCGAGAGTAAGACTGCCTCCGCGCCGACAATTATACAAAAGGCGACTTGTTCCGCCCCAAACTCGGCTAAAAACAGGCGAGAAAACAGGGTCCTAAACAGGCCTAATAGCGCCCACTACACACAATACCCGTCCATTAACATGCCTCGGTATCGTAATAAGATTTTGATTAAAATAGATTTATAGCGGTCGCCGGCTGATGGGCTAATGAGCGAGCGGCGACGCGATCACACTGGCAGTGGCTGTTGCCCGCCTTGTTATTTCCCGCCAACCCGCCGCCCCCATCATTACGTGGCGGCGGCTCCCTCTACACCTCGTCTTGTGCAAGATGATCCAAACGTAATACTCTTCTGCATGCAAAACTGGGGAAAAAGATGTATGGACTTCCTTTACAAAGAATTGATACAAGTATATCCTATGAGACGGAACTGTACCTCATCCTTGTAAGAGGACTACTACTATAAGAGGAGATTTTCAACTATACATACTTGTCTTTTGAAATGTTTTTTGCCTGTAGTTTTTTTTTTTAGTTACACGCATGAACAGTTCAGGGTAGAAATATATTGTAGTTTTGCATAGTTATTTGTCGTATATATTACAATACTTGGTAACACCCAATAAATGCAAAAATAAAAATTGCGCGCTTCAAAGTGCAGGTCGCTTTAAACTCCTCATCAAATTTCACAAACGTTAACATTAAAGCAAGTAGTTTATAAGACAGTTACATCAACGCCAATAGGTTTGGGTTCTTATTTCTACAAATAATCTAAAAATTATGTATGTTAGAATAAATACACACGTAAGTAAAATTATATATTTATATAAAAATGTAAAATGTTTTTGTATTAAATCACGTTTGTTATGGCGAGGACAACTTATGCGGAGCACTCATAAAACACAAAATTCATAACTCTGAACATCGCAAAACAGTAATCAAATTAAAATCCACATAACTACAGCTTTTTACAACAACTACAATTTGAATAGTTAATAGGTTGTTATATTTCGAATATTTAATACGACAGAAAAGGAAAACTCCCTTTTTCGGTTTTGTTAGTAAAACTATTCGTGGGATCGCTATTTGTATTATTTTTAAATAAAAAAAATATCACAGTCTTGTGGTGGTTGGATATGTGTACGAAAACTTTTCCTTGGTAATACTTGTCTCATTGCTTTCTTTTTAATGGTACTTCGAGTAAAAAAATTTTCATCAACAGTTTTTCATAAGGGGAGGATTCAGATTATCACAAACTGTTTTAGATTCTAAAGTGTTATTATTATTTGGAAATTAAAGTATAGTAAAATAACACTAGGCCATAGGAAACTCACAGTATAATATGAAATGAAATGAATTGATTTTATTTCCCAGTTATATGAACAATATTGCAATTCATAAACTTGCAATATTGCAATAAAGACAATTTTTAAAACAACAGAAAGTTGTTTGAAACGAAAAAATGAATGAGCACAATACAAAAGCATTGTCCTCCAGAAATGAACCTGCCTGCGCGCAGACTAAAATTACTCATGCTTGATTTCATAACGGACTGAGCATTTAACATTTATGTATAAATTGAAAATATAATGAAAGAGGTAATAATTGTGCAAATTTAATTTGTAAGAGTTCAATTTACTTAGAACTATACTTGTTTGCTTATATTAATATACTTATAATTCAAGCCCTATAACTTAATACATTACCTATGGTGTCGTGGAATAAATGTAGTCAAAATTTTTATCGATAAAACAATCTACTTAAACCCTTTTCTGGTAAAAAAGATCTACGGAAAAATACATAAGGTTTACTTAAAACATTTCTATATGCTGTTCCTTTTTTTATAGACAAAGTTTCTTTTACAGAATACTGTGTAATAAAATGTTGCATTGAATTACCGCTGTGTTCGTGAAAGAATAACAGCTATTAACTACTTTTTGAAAGGGAACAAAAACTATTCTTTGGCCTAACTTTTTTTACTACCCACATAAATGATTTAACAAGCCTATAATACGGTATTGTTAAAACAGACAGGATTTAAAATTTTCCCCTCATACACAGAAAAAACGTTCTGGGCATCTTGTAACTTACGTCTGTCCAGGGATTACCAGCCCAACACATAACTGCCCAGGGCTCAGAGCTCGAGCTAGCGTCGATGAAGACCTAACATTATCCCTGACCTAGCAGGCCCGTGGTTCAGTCAGCCATTTAACTAAGATAAACTGTTTTATGACAAGCACAACCCTAATCATTACGTTGCAGGTGTAACAAAATTAGCATTAAGCGTATCGTTTCGTTATCAACGATCAGTTAAGTAGTATAACATTACTTTTATACATATATTACGATAGAATTTCAGCTTGAAAATACATGTAATGAATATGTAAGTATGTGATCAAAAAACGGAATCCATTACTTGTGGCCATTGACCGAAAATATTCACTTCCTATAGCTTTATTTGTTACCAGCACGATGCTTATGATTATTTTAAAATATTCTAAGTAAATATAAATGCTCCTATATAGCCTAACCCGGTTTTAGAATAAACGGAATGAAGATTTCAAACTGAACGAAATTAGACGTAACAGCCATTTATGGTAACACGTATATCTTAATTACCCGTCATGTTGATCAGGTATTCGTCGCAAAATCTGTCACATTGGAGTATTAATGATTGATACTGGTTAGGAAATCCGTATAACCTCTTGATTTACACTAAACTTTAAAGTAGCTGGATTAGACGTTATATTGGTGATAATAGTAACTGGACTGGTCACAAGGTTTACTTGCAGTGTGTAGTAACATTTATCTACTTCAAAGAAAACCTACGACTCTAGAGTCGGTTCAATATATCAGGAGAAATGAAGGTTGATGTTAAAACTGGATAATTTATCCAAGAAACGCTAACAAATACAAAATCTATCGGGAAATCATCGGAATTATTCCAAATCAAGACAGGAGTGAGACATAGAGATGGCTTGTTGCGTATTCTATTTTACACAGTTCTAGAAAACATATTTAGAACACGGAAAAAAAGTCACGTGAATACAGATGGCGGAACAAAAGGAAAGAGCCATCGAAGTCAAATGTCTTGTTTTTGCTGGTGATTAAGTTATTATAACAGATCAGAGAAAAATGAAAAAGTAGCTTTAAAGTTACTATAATGAAATCTCAGCTAACAAAAGGATTGCATATATCACACGGTATATGGAAACATGGTATATGGATACTAAACTACAGTATTGGCAGACACCTTTTGGAAACAAAGTGTGGAAAATTCTAAGAATAAAATATCTAGGAGAGGTCATGGAAAAAACGGGATTGAATACAAGGACTATGAAACTGCACAGACTTACATGGAACCACTACAACAAGAGGGATGTCTCCACTAATGCGAAACTTCAGTCATACAATTCGGTAATCCTGCCTGAAGCCTCAGAAACATAAATAATCAACGGATGAATAAAAATCAACGATATAGAAAATCGATAAAGAATAATATTAAAACAAATATATCCACCAGTTCAAAGACAGTGGATATAGAGAAAGCCGAACTATACAAGCAGACACAAACTATTAGATATTAAATAGACGCGAGCAAGATTTTATGGACACATTTACAGGATGAACAGCAGCAATCTGACCAATAAGATCATTAATGTAGCCTAATGAAGTACAGTAAAATGACAACGAACTGGAAATAAACCATCGCAGATCCTATTAATTTTAACACCTCTGAAGAAGATATGTTAAACAGGATGGAGTACAGGGGGAGGGGGGGATCATAAAACAGGGAAGGGATCGAACACTCAGAGAGAAAAGGATATGAAAAAGAGTGGTCAGAGAAGAGGAAAAAACAGGGTAAATACATCAGAGGATTTTAGGGAGAAATAATCATATACAGAACAAGAGACCCGGATTGTGTTTTTGCTCTCTTCATAAAGGGGAATTATCAATTACAATAATATACTGCAACAGTGATTCTGATGTATGGGTATATTTAAATTAATTGTATTTACTAAATAATAACGAATTTAGAATATTTATGTGGTAAACTTTGACTGCATTATTTTTTTACGCATATATTCTGATCGTTTTTCCAGGCTGGGTGAATGGTCTGGCATTGTCCTTATATTATGAAGTATGGAGAAGAAGGGGTGATTATTGAGATACATTGTGGCAGAATTTCGGCTATATAGTTTTGTCAGTACAAAATAAATATCTCATTGATACAGACCCAATTAAAATTTCTAATGAAACTGTAAAAATGTAATATTTTACTTAGAAGATCATAGATGACATACAATTGTCACCCATAATGCGATGGCATTCAATATTATTGCCATCACAAGTACAATTAGTATCTTGATAGTTTCAACTCTATGTAATGTAGAGAATGAAGCCCCGAAGGTGGGTTTGAGACATCCCTTGTAATGATGTCGTTAACGACCAATAACTATTGTCATTTACAACTGGCCGCATCAATTACGTCTCTTCGACTAGTATTTCTCTAGTTCATAAAGGATAATGTTATGGTTAAGAGCGGATGGATAAGTAGCAGACCGTTACGTCACTACAGTAGGAGTAGGAGGGAGAGTTAGTTGGCTGGCGGCGTGCCACGGGACCACTCCGCACTTACCTGCACACGTCATCAACTGCCCTCCCCCACCACCCCACGCCTCCCCATCCCTTACACTTCGCTTCCGTACCAATCGTGGTACTACTGGCTTTAAAATAATTTTAAATACTAGTAATTATTAAGTATTGTATGAAGACAAAACAATGCTATCACCAACTACGAATCAATATTTAATAGATTTGGAACCCAAATTTATCGAGGGATTTCCAAGCTCTCTGGTATTTTAATTCATAACCCTTTCAAAGGATTGACTATTCTGGGGTAGAACAAAAACATGATTCTGAATTGCCGTTCTTATTGTATACATCCTCCATCCATATTAAATATACTGACAATCTTTCTATAAAAATGGAATTACTACAATAAAACTCATATTTCCAAATCAAATGTTTCAAAAAGAATACATCGTGGCTATTCAAATATTGTTTTTATTTTAGTAAATCTATTGTCTCCGACATTTTGTTTCAAACAAATTATTTTTAACTTTACTTATCTAATACAGACCTTTTCAATAAGACTTTATTCTGTTAACTATTCATTTAAGTTTTTAAGTTGTTTCCGGTTGTGCATTTAGTATCTATATTCATTTTTATGTTTCAATCTTGCACATTTTTCACGTAAGTAATGTGGAATTTTTCTGTACAACCTGTGACCCGTTCTGGTGGAAGATTACAGACTCTTCATAACTAGAACTCACTATTAATAACACTATTGATACCTTCCCAGTTCGATTTCCACCAAAACTATCGAGACTGATGATTGATTTCTTCCTTAAGATAAATTTCTCTATCGATTTCATGAAAGCCCAGGTCGTGTGCTTATACAGTGTAAACTGGCTCTCGGCTCCTTGAGTATTACTCATATTACTCAGCAAAGTAATGTGATTAAGTTTTTGCTTACAAAGAATAAGACTCACTTAAATCCATATGTAATAATGCAGTATAAAAAGTGTGGCAGAACATATAAGTGTGGTGAGAAGAAAATTGAGGTTACCCCGTCACCTTTATTGCTGAAGAAACGTCCACGAATAATAATATGTATGGTGTCAGAAGGTCCTTATATATATATATATATATATATATATATATATATATATATATATATAATTAAATTATATATATATATAAATTAAAACAATATATATATATATATAAATTAAAACAAAGGAGGAATGTTATACCATAACTGAAATTTATTGTTCGGAGAAAAGATTCACTGCTACATTGGTTCTCCGAATGACAAGTGAACAAAATGTAACTGAGTTGACAATACACTAGCATGTCTCATAAACTAAATAAGGCAAACTATCTTATACGCTTTTTCACTACAGAAGAAACTTGGATCCACCACTTTGATCCGAGACTCAGCTACAGGAAACTGAGGCACGAGGGTTTCTCTTTCAGTTCATAAGTTAAAACCAATATCGTCTGATAATCAATGTTTGGAATCGCTTTTGTGGAAGTATTTGATTATACTGATGTTGAAAAGAGGATAATAAAAAATGAAAATAGAATCAATTTAGTTTTAAATTTAAGCCACCATAGAAAAGCTGCAAGGAAAAATCAAAACACGCGTTGGTAGGATATCTGCAATTCTAAAAGTTGGTCAAAACTTTGAAACACATCCTCAAACTGAACGATCACCTATATGCAGAAATGATCAAATGATAAGGAAGTGAAAACACTACAACTGGGTGATTTGAATGTACGGGATAAAGTTCTATAAATGTTTTAATATTTTTTAAAGAGACACAAATACATCAGGTTGGGTGAGGAAAATGCTGGAAAATATGTTTGTTTTAGTTTCAGTTTTTTTATTCTATGGTTTTAATTTTTTTATATTAAATTGCATTGGAGAGTATGGATCAGATCTCGTGAAACGATTGTTGGAGCATACTATTAGGAATCGGGCATCGTAAGCAATGAGTGATTAGTTACTATAATCAAAACAATAACTTTGTGGTTCGGAATCCATGTTACAAAGATCAGTTGATTACTGCACACAAAAAATCCTGATGACAGTTATTAAATCGTATTCATTCATCTACGAAGTTATCAGTTGTGGAAGGTAAATATGAACATTGTACACAATAATAAGTAGAAAGCAACGACTAGCATATCATATCAAATCCCAAAGCTGAAAAGTCAACCAAATGTTGGTTCATAATATAAAATAAAAATAGACACGGTGTCAAATTGAAACTGATATTTTTCAAAGCTAACACATTAAAACTAGTTTAAAATCATTTCTGACACTCGGTATTAATTCATTACCATTAAACAAACTTGTAACCTTCCACATACAGGTGCTGTATGTCTATAACAACATTAACCACTTACTGAAAGCGTCCATTTATCCGGTTGAGTGATTTATAAGGTGGTTTAATTTTTACCCATCCTGATAAGTAATTGAGTTTTACTCATTAACAATCAAATCAGTCAGCCCCGAGGATCGGGGTTATCGCATATGCATGATCACTTGACACCGGTTTTGGGTCATTAATGCCAACGAGCAGTCGTTCCATTCTTGGAATAATTGGGGGATTCCAGTTAATCATACTGCGGGGTTATCGACTGTGTAGGAAATATAAATGTATGAATTAATAACTATATATTAAAAAATAAACCAGATTTACGACGTAGTCATGATTGACAAGGTAATTTACTGATATCGAATGCATTGACAAGTTTGGCTTCTTATGTTATATTCAGGTGTATGCTGCATCTCCACTATGCCAAACGGCATGTATAAACGGCATGTGCCGTCGTGTGCCAAGGGACTATGTCGCGAGCCAATCCCAACCCACGTGCAACTAATCAAAGGAAGATGCGCGGCAGGTTCAAGTACTTGTATGAGTGGGGACGTGCCGTACGACGAACTGCGGCACCACCATCACGTTTCATCACTCCGGAGAGAACTATAGCGTTGAGAATATGAAAAGGTTTTACATTCGATCGAGGTGTACAATAGTCTTCCCGTATTGTGGATTTTCACTGTACCGGAGTACAGAAACAGAAAAATAAGACACGATTTTTTTAAATGCACTAGCAATAACAACTAATGTAGATGCTAACAAAAGAACTTCCTCCTTTGACAATTTTACATATACAAATAATTTTTTAATGTCATACTACAAACAAAATGTTGCCACTCGCCGATCCACTGTACCTTGCGAGCTGGCCTCTAGACATGGTGTAGATGTCAGCGGACCGGAACATCGTAGTAGAGTCGCAGTTAAATCGTTAACTCGGATGACCAAACTGTTTTGGAGTAACCACATGGGTTATACAGAAAAATTGTTTCACAACACCATTGTATCATGTTCTGCAGTTTGTATGATTTCAGTAGATTCTATGAAATCTTTAGACCAGAGAATTAGAGTCTGAAGTATCAGAGCAAAACAGCGAGCTATTTCTACATGTAGACGAAATGTTGTCAAATAGTTGCGACGAAGCAGCTGCTGTTGAAACATATGAGGTAAGTGAACGAACGCCTTTCAATCGGAGTCTTTGGCTACTTTTTAATGTTGATTTTCTCCAGTGACGTCAATATACGTGCAAAAATAGCAATAACAGTGATTTAGTTTTTTCTGTAATTTTAGGTTCTCTAATTATTATGTAACATTACTAATTAATAATAACAAATAGTTTCATTTGGTTTTATTGTGAAAATCCTGTTATTTCTAGCTCTATATCTAATGAGGTCGAAGCTTAGAATCGAAAAGTAGAACTTCCAGTTGTTATGTAAGCTTTGTTATATGAGATTAATTTTTAAAAGTATACCAATATGCCCTTTAGTTACTGAGGGCACAACACCAACTGAGTTATGAAGTAAAATGGAGTTTCATAATTCCATGATATTTGATTGATCAGTTCTTGAGATTTCGGTGCTAAGGAATTGAGAGAACTTTAAGGCCATAGGGTTGGTGGGCATTGAAATCTTATCACCTGTCAAGTAGCACTGTGAAATAACATGAGTTATTGCAAGGTATCTTGTAATTTTATTCTAAAATTTAAACATAGCAAAACTTTATATTGGAGCAGAACCCTGAAGTTCACACAAGAAGCAATATGTTGGCGAAAATCTAGGAGTGTTATACATATGAAGTAACATTAACGTCTATTTAAAATTGCATTTTAATTGTAACAACAAGTGTAGTTTCCAAGTAGTGAAATTTATTCACTATCATCCTGCCAGAGAAATGCGGACTTTTTTGATTGCAACAAATAATAAATCCATGTTGTTTTTCTACTTTTGCAACAACTGAGGTGAACCTAAAAATAAAAAATAAAACGATTAGTTTGCATTGATTTTATAGTTAAAGTTTCATTTAATGCAATTTTTGTGATGAAACTTGTTAATACCAGATTCAGTGAAAGAAAGTATAATGGAGAGAAATTATATTTAATTTTGTGATGGGAGTATTTATACATGACTTGTAAAATTATTAATGTAATTTTAGATTTTGTAAGCAATCTTCTAAGACGATAATAATAAAAACCTATATTTATTTATTTTGAAATGGATAACGTTCAAAATTCTAAGTCACCGATACGTTATACCTAAGTTGTTGAGGGGAGGGGGGGGGTGGAAGGGAATAAAGAATATTGCATATTTTTATGTATTAAATTTTGAAATTTATATTTTAGTACCTAAAGAGTAATTAACATATTTAGAAATACATTTGCTCAGGGAATGTGAAATATTCTCACATTTTAACTAAAGATAAATTAGGATTATGAATGATAATTACCTTAATTTTAAATTCCCGCTTCCAAGAGGTATTATTTTATAACATTCCTTTAGGATTCGATGTTAAATATGTTTATGATGTACACATCATGTGTATAGTGTTCACATACATTAAACTGTCTTTATCCACTTTTATAACCGCGGGAACAACAAGCTTTACCAACGTGACAGAGCCCATACATAGAACCATTTTGGTCAAGCGATCAAGCCATTCACATGATATGTGAAAAACATTTTTTCGTCACCTTTATTTAATTGCATAAGCAATAAGTGTTATAACCAGAGTTAAAATATGAAAAGGCGATATGGAGTACATTTTTGGATCAACGTTAAAGTCATTCATGTTAACTTGTGAGAAATATGGCTCTCTCCACCTCTATTTAATTGCAATAAGTGTTACCAATTTGACGGTACGTCGCTAATACTACTTGTATTGAGCTTTCAAACCCTTCTAGCGTCTATTACTTTAATAGTCCTCCGAATTCCCTTTCAACTTCACAAATTCATTTTGTTTTTTTTTCTTAAACTTTAGACTATCCAGTATACGCACAATTAAAAGTTTTTTGAGTATTGGGAAATTCAAGTTTTAAGAACTATTTAGAATCATTTGAACACAACTTCTGTAAGTGAGTGACCTCTACCGTTACAAACAACCTGATGTTTCAATAAGTTTGTGGATAAATATGTATAGAGCCCTGCTACCAATTAATAAAAAATAACAATTCCAAACAGTTCCCCTATCTGCAATAGTTCTTCCAGCCATAAAGCTAGGTAACTTTCAGAGAACGAAAGCTGAAGGAACAAGTCAGCACAGCGAGCAGAGGCATTGTTTATGTTGAATATTGAATTAACACGAAAGAAAATATAATTGAGTTAGAAAACCTATTAACTATAGATTGAACTATCAATATAAACAATTACTAATTGCACTCTATAACTTTCCTTTAAAATAATTATAAAAGTTATTAATTAATTAATTTATATTTAACTTTCCTTGAGGCATTCAAGATTGATATACGAATAGTTAGGAGTTGTCTAAACCAAATTTATCAAATGTACAGTGTATGGAAATTAACATCCATTGAAACGGGCTTAAAATATATATCCAATAACATTAATACAATAAAAAAGGAATTAATATAATACATGGGACACTGATTAATAATACATGAAAAAGCATTATCAGAAAAACAAAATAACCATTGTGGCATAGTAAGATAAAAATTAGAAAAATTACGGAACTAAAGGAAGACACGATAGAGTTACAAGTTATAAGGTTTAAAACAGGCTGTCAAACTTAAAATATGGGAAGATAACTATCTAAACAAGGGTTTTAAGGGCAACAAGCAGACAATAGGAAGAGGACCAGGAAAGATAATTACACTCTGAGAGGATGATTATTGGGCTTAAAGAAAGAAGAAGAATTGAATCATAAATTGACAGAAATGGCCCAATACACACAATTATATGTAAATAAATAGATTACTCTGAAGGATTATTAATGCTTCTTACTTCCAAATAATTAATTATCTGACAAACATGCTGTCTATCAAATACAGTGTGTTCCATGAAGAGGTTTACACGTTTGATTTATATAACTTGCCCATTTATGCACCGAACATTTTCAAAGTCTACACAATTAATAAAGTAGGTTCTAAAAATATTGTGTGAAAATAAAGCTCCCTAACAATTGTAGAAACAAAATGGTGATATATTGAAAATTTTACCATTTTGCTTTCTATAAAAATTCATTTCTTGAATTACCTGATTTGATTGGTTACAATGACTGGGAATAGGTATGAACAGGTTTTTAATGAACAAGTCTTGCCTCATTTTACGGTTCCAGAAATGGATCAAGCAATCTTCCAAAAAAATAGTGTTCCTCCTCATTTCGCAAATCCTGTCAAGGGATTACTAAATGACAACCTTCATGGCCGTTGGATTGGCCATGGAAGTGATTTTTTTAGATTGGTCACCCCGATCCCCAGATTTAATTGTGTGTAATTTATTTCTATGGGGTTACTTAAAGGAATAAGTTTATACTTGTAGCTTCAATAATGATGAGGAATTAAAACAATCAATTGAAGAAGAACTTCTCCGGATACCGCAGAATTTCTTTGTAAGAGCTAAGATTCATTTGTTAAGAGCTGTTATTAGTGTGTCGCTGTGGATGGATTATAGTTCGGATAATTGTAGACTGTAATAGTTGGTTTTTTAATAGGCTAGAATTGTTATAACCTATTTAATGAATTGTGTAGAGTTTGAAAATGTTCGGTACATAAAAGGTTTAAACCTCTTCGTGGGACTTCCGGTATATTAGGCTTTGTCTACATTTATTCATAATTTGCTCATCATCTGGCGTGTATTGACTGTGTTCTATTCTATTCTATAACTTACGTCTATAGGAAAGTACAATTCTAAACAGAGATTAAGAATAATTCACATCGTAGTTTTTATCCTTGGCATCATTAGACTTAACTGTAAGTTTTTAGCTGAATAACAGAAATATACGAATTCATATGTACGTAAAACCTCTACTACACAGATGTAACAATATTGCTGTGTTCTTCAACGATCAGAACAGTGTATTGTAGAAAGGAGAACATTGTGTGAAGCACAAAGAAGCACCACAAAGTGCACTGGCTGACACAGGGGGAAGAGCGGTCTGTGACACACATTACAGGCAGTGTGACAAGTTGAGTGGTGGTGGCACTCTACCCACATGTGGACTGCTGTACAATACATCCCAACAACGGGGGCCGTTTGACATAGCGTCGCGGTGCTGTGTTGGGAACTCTCCCGCTTTTTTATCGATCAAGTGATTTATTACCCGTGACCTACTTCATGTTTCATCACTTTCCTACCGTCAGCTTGCATAAATTTCACCCCATCTCAGTTCTTCATAGTTTTTTTTTCCTTTTAAAAATTATAACATATTAGTTCAATACACTTTTAAAAGCAAGGTTTTGGTTGGTTTGATATTAGATAGATTATGAGTAAAAGAAAATAATACGGCTAGCCTTCCCTGAGCTTGCTTTCAAAATTTCAAGTCTGTAGCTTATTTCATTTTTGAGATGAACGGATAGACAGAAAGTTTAAAATATACGACTAATTTAATAAGGGAAAGTGCGTGATTTTAATTCAATTCAAATACTATGGTAATAGAGTGTTCCATAATCTTCAACATTTCATATGAAAATTTTGAAACCCACTATTTTAATTTTTTATTATTTGTATTATTATGTTTATATAATTTCTTATTATTAAAAACTTTTAGCACACGTTCTTTGGATTTTTATGTGTCTGAACATAACAGGTTTCAATTCCACAAAGGAATAACGGTCTTATAAGAAAAAGGTGACAATAACACTAAAAATAATTTTTTTCTGCCGTTGGAATAACCTTACGTGGCTTTTATCATTTTCGCAGCAAGAACGCTATGAAGTATAATATGTTACGATTTCAGTTTTCAAATCTTTGAGCTGGCAATTCAGTTTGTTGCCCTTTGTCTTATTCGCATTTTCAATAAATAAACTAATCTTTTGCAACAACGCCTTTACGTAGTAAAATGCTGGAAAACTTGAGGAATTTAAGAAAAAAAAAACAGTGTTTTTTAAGAAATAATTGATTTCAATGGAAATATTTGGGCTTATTTCAATGGCAACTAAGAAAAAATGTAAGGTAAATGAATAGACTCATTTTGTATTTGCAAAGTAAAATGTGATTGTTTTTATTGTTAATAGGAATATATCTCGCTAGGTGCAGTGTATTAAGATGTTTAAAGTTTAGATGAGAAAAAGGGGCAATTCTTCTTTTTGGGCATAAATTAACTGGGCCGACATACATTTCCTTCTATGACCATTACCGAACTGTTAAATAATGAAGGACAAATATTGCTTTCTTGAAATAATTTTAAAAACTCAATAAACTAGTAAAATTTTTAACTATCAATGTATCGCCATAAGAAAATTCTAAATACTGTTTGATAAATTGATTATAAAATAAACCTTGGCAGTTTTTAAGATGTTCTCACTAAAGAAATCAATAATACCAAAAATCACGCTATCAAGAATTATTCCAGTTATTATTTGTCCAAGGCAGTTAATTGAACTAAACCAGTAATTTAAACACTCGAGTCAATGATGGTGCATATCTCCCTTAAGTATTTATTCACTTTGTTTAATTTAATGTCCATGTATAAATGTAATTAATTACGTTTTACACAAAACTTATTTCTCTCGTAAGAAGAGCATTAAAGTAAAATATATGATATTGTTCACAGAAAACAATGTAACAACTCATTATTATTTGTGATTTTTTTAAAGGTTACAAGTATAGTTTTCATCTTTGTGAGTTTTGTAATTAAAACCACCAAATGGGATACGTTATTGATGGCTTTTTTTAATCCAGTCTGCCAATCTACAGTGACGAACTGTATGGTCTCCATAACAAGACGAGATAATCGCAATACGAATGATTGGCTCAAAGCAGTAATGGATACAATATTTCTGTTACTTAAAAGGCACTTAAAATTAAATTATTACAAATATTAAGTGATTGCTAATAATTGCAATATGTCTTGGGAATATTTAATTGTAGTCTAAGTCCTCTGTTACTGCCAATTTCGATTTACCTATATATTATTGCTGTCCATTATGTATATGTTATATCTCTATAAATAAAATGATGATGTTGATCTTAAGTGAAGTCATGAATTTTAATTAAGTTTAATTTATTAAAAATGTTTCGGCACCTGCTTTGGTTTATTTATTGATTATTACGTGCAATCGATTATTAGAGTTGGAATTTTGATTCCAATTTATTGATTCCAACATATCATCTTGGTAAAGAAAATCTACTGATTTCATCTAGATGAGGATCGAATTTAACACCGATGATTTTATTAATCAGTTCTATCATTTCAAAACTTATAGCGAAATACGTTGTTGATTAGCCTACCCAAAAATGGCCACAGCGATGGCAATATCGATATTACATAATCGAATTCCAAATAACTGAACACAACGAGGCAGAATTGCCTGACATTCCAGTTCCACAGTTCCGTGCGACGAGGCGCGGTGCAGCACGACGATGTGACATGGAATAATTGGTGGAATGTGAGGTGATTTACAGCGACAAACGGCACGCGCCGAGTTCAATACGAGCGGTGGTTTCCCTCCCTCTCCTTCCCCTCACATCCTTACCCATCCGACCCTCCTCGGTCATGGAATAAATACTTTACATGTGGCCACATATTTTAGAAACTACACGATGAGATTTTAGATATCGAGCAGATTTGACATTCCAATGTATTTTTTATCTTATAAGTAGGAACTGCTGAGATAAAAAAAATCACTCATATACCCAATTAAAATGTAAAAACCCCACTTTCTCTAATCGTGAAAAAGTTTTGTTTAGTTTCTTTCCAATATATAAGTAAACATTTATAGCAGAATCATAAAAATATAAAATATATTAGTCTTTGTTGTCTGATTACTACGTCAAAACTTCTTTACAAAATACTACATATTAGCTCTAATGTTTAGGGACGATGTGGGTCAATTAAAAAGGAATTTTTATCAATTCAGTATTGGTTTTATTATTTTGGTCGTGAATAATGGCTAATAGTTTTTATATTGAACTTTCTAATACATCTCATAATGCATACAAAAAGACACATGTGTGACTGTCATATAACTGCTTGGGACACACTAATCACGTGCCTACAGAGCCGTAACTCATCTTTAGCATTAAACTAGCAAGTACAAGAAAACGTTTAGCCCATAAGTTTTATGGTCAAACTTCATTAGCTCGTTTTACAGATTTTCAATTTATTTAGTTTTATATGTTTTATATGCTTATCACATAATTATAAAATAATGCTTTTAGTAAGACTAGATATTTGTTAGGTTTCAGGAACATTTTAAGAAAACATATTACTTTTATTGTCCACACAATCAGTTCAGATTTTGTAACCCAACGTAATGACATAATTATTAATAAATGTTGTTTATAGACAAATAAATTATGAACTCAACCATCCGTTTCTTTTTAGTAATAGAGCATAATTTTAAGGGGTGGGATTAGTTTTAGGGTTACTTTTCAGGGAATAAAACGACCATT
This sequence comes from Homalodisca vitripennis, assembly GCF_021130785.1. Taxonomy (NCBI): domain Eukaryota; kingdom Metazoa; phylum Arthropoda; class Insecta; order Hemiptera; family Cicadellidae; genus Homalodisca; species Homalodisca vitripennis. Next base: position 65,474,481 of record NC_060210.1, read on the forward strand.
GGTTTTACATGCGAGCATGGTCATAACATGTCTGTAATAATAGCTAACTTGCTTAGAAACCAAGACTTTTGAAATAATCGTCTACATCACACAAATTTCTAATAAATCCTCGTTAGAAAATATATACACAAAAAAATTGTAATGCTTATCAGAAATGGCTATAAACATTGGAAATTTAAATTAAAAATATATCTACCACCACACATTTGAACATATACCAAGACTGCCTACAATGTAGAAACGTCGGGTGAATACAGTGACTGTCCGAAAGTTCCAGATTGAGAGCCACCAACACAGCTAACACTCATCAAAGTTCGCCGCCTACTCCACCCACTTGCTACGCCGCTTTCAATGTAGAAAGGTTGGATTATAATAGTGATGGTCCGAAAGTTCCAGATTGAGAGCCACCAACACAGCTAACACTCATCAAAGTTCGCCGCCTACTCCACCCACTTGCTACGCCGCTTTCAATGTAGGAAGGTTGGATTATAATAGTGATGGTCCGAAAGTTCCAGATTGAGAGCCACCAACACAGCTAACACTCATCAAAGTTCGCCGCCTACTCCACCCACTTGCTACGCCGCTTTCAATGTAGGAAGGTTGGATTATAATAGTGATGGTCCGAAAGTTCCAGTTTGAGAGCCCCACCAACACAGCTAACACCCATCAAAGTTCGCCGCCACTCCACCCACTTGCTACGCCGCTTTCAATGTAGGAAGGTTGGATTATAATAGTGATGGTCCGAAAGTTCCAGTTTGAGAGCCCCACCAACACAGCTAACACCCATCAAAGTTCGCCGCCACTCCACCCACTTGCTACGCCGCTTTCAATGTAGGAAGGTTGGATTATAATAGTGATGGTCCGAAAGTTCCAGTTTGAGAGCCCCACCAACACAGCTAACACCCATCAAAGTTCGCCGCCACTCCACCCACTTGCTACGCCGCTTTCAATGTAGGAAGGTTGGATTATAATAGTGATGGTCCGAAAGTTCCAGTTTGAGAGCCCCACCAACACATCTAACACCCATCAAAGTTCGCCGCCACTCCACCCACTTGCTACGCCGCTTTCAATGTAGGAAGGTTGGATTATAATAGTGATGGTCCGAAAGTTCCAGTTTGAGAGCCCCACCAACACAGCTAACACCCATCAAAGTTCGCCGCCACTCCACCCACTTGCTACGCCGCTTTCAATGTAGGAAGGTTGGATTATAATAGTGATGGTCCGAAAGTTCCAGTTTGAGAGCCCCACCAACACAGCTAACACCCATCAAAGTTCGCCGCCTACTCCACCCACTTGCTACGCCGCTTTCAATGTAGGAAGGTTGGATTATAATAGTGATGGTCCGAAAGTTCCAGATTGAGAGCCACCAACACAGCTAACACTCATCAAAGTTCGCCGCCTACTCCACCCACTTGCTACGCCGCTTTCAATGTAGGAAGGTAGGATTATAATAGTGATGGTCCGAAAGTTCCAGTTTGAGAGCCCCACCAACACAGCTAACACCCATCAAAGTTCGCCGCCACTCCACCCACTTGCCACGCTGCCTTCAATGTAAGAAAACTGGATTATCATAATGAAGGACCGAAAGTTGCAGTTTGGGAACCACCAACACAGCTAACACCCATCTCAAGTTCGCCGCCCACTCCACCCACTAGCTACGCCGCTTTCAATGTAGAAAGGTTGGATTATCATAGTGAAGGTCCGAAAGTTCTATTTTGAGAACCACCAACACAGCTAACACCCATCAAAGTTCGCCGCCCACTCCACCCACTAGCTACGCCGCCTTCAATGTAGGAAGGCTGGATTATCATAGTGAAGGACCGAAAGTTGCAGTTTGAGAACCACCAACACAGCTAACACCCATCAACGTTCGCCGCCAACTCCACTCACTTGCTACGCCGCCTTCAATGTATGAAGGTTAGATTATCATAGTGAAGGACCGTAGATGATCCAGTGTGAGAGCCGCCAACACAGCTAACACCCATCAACGTTCGCCGCCAACTCCACTCACTTGCTACGCCGCCTTCAATGTATGAAGGTTGGATTATCATAGTGAAGGACCGTAGATGATCCAGTGTGAGAGCCGCCAACACAGCTAACACCCATCAACGTTCGCCGCCAACTCCACTCACTTGCTACGCCGCCTTCAATGTATGAAGGTTGGATTATCATAGTGAAGGACCGAAAGATCCAGTGTGAGAGCCACCAACACAGCTAATACCCATCAAAGTTCGCCGCCCACACCACCCACTAGCTACGCCGCCTTCAATGTAGGAAGGCTGGATTATCATAGTGAAGGACCGAAAGTTGCAGTTTGAGAACCACCAACACAGCTAACACCCATCAACGTTCGCCGCCAACTCCACTCACTTGCTACGCCGCCTTCAATGTATGAAGGTTAGATTATCATAGTGAAGGACCGTAGATGATCCAGTGTGAGAGCCGCCAACACAGCTAACACCCATCAACGTTCGCCGCCAACTCCACTCACTTGCTACGCCGCCTTCAATGTATGAAGGTTGGATTATCATAGTGAAGGACCGAAAGATCCAGTGTGAGAGCCACCAACACAGCTAATACCCATCAAAGTTCGCCGCCCACACCACCCACTTGCTACGCCGCCTTCAATGTAGGAAGGTTGGATTATCATTATGAAGGACCGAAAGTTGCAGTTTGGGAACCACCAACTCACTTAACACCCATCTCAAGTTCGCCGCCCACTCCACCCACTTGCTACGCCGCCTTCAATGTAGGAATGTTGGATTATCACAGTGAAGGTCTGAAAGTTCTAGTTTGAGAACCACCAATATACCTAACGACCATCTCAAGTTCGCCGAGCACTCCACACACTTGCTACGCCGCCTTCAATGTAGGAAGGTTGGATTATGACAGTGAAGGTCTGAAAGTTCCAGTTTGATAGCCACCAACAAGCTAACACCCATCTCAAGTTCGCTGCCCACTCCCACCCACTTGCTGGGATGATGGGAGGCGGAAAATGAATTTAATTATTGGTGTAACAGGCATGTATAAATGTAAGCGTGAGTTCGTGGGTATGTTTGAAATATACTGGAAGCATATGGGTTTGTTTGGTCAAGTATATAGCTAGTATTATTGTGTATATGTTGGCTTGCAAGTATGTATTAGGAAATAAGTAATTTAGTGTGAGCGAGTTTTAGTGTTTGTGTACATATGAGTTTGCGAGCGTGTGTGTGTGGGCTGCGCGCGAGCGTTTGCGCGCGTTTGTGTATGTGAATTTGAGTATGTGTGTCTTCTGGAGGAGGTCATGCGAGACTAATACGGATGCCATAAATATAGATAACAAACCTCGATGATAAGGAATGGTGAATTTTGTACGCAGTTTTTCCGATGTCCGTCTGTTAACTAAGAGTTGCACCAAGGCCTGTCCGTGGTCTTGATCTCCAACAGTTGGTCGTTTTGTCCATCTAATAATTATTTCCATTCACTTAATTCATCTAGATACATTCTCACTTTAGTTTTATTTTTCATTCTATAAAACATTATTTTTACTTTATTTTGTTTTTACTTAATTTGCTTTAAAATATAAGAAAATTTTTACGGTTTGAAATACCAATCGAGTACTTTGTGGTGACTCGTTCTCACGCACAGGCTTTAGTAGCTCATGTGAGAATATTTCTCAAATAATTCAATTAGAAGTTTAAATTTATTTTACACAATATACGTTAAAAACCAAATATTTATTGTAATTGTATATGTTAGACAATGAATATATTAATATATATTATTTGTAATGTTTTTTCCGAGAATAAACGATTTTGATTTGATTTGCTACACCGCCCTCAATATAGGGACGTTGGATTATCATAGTGAAGAACCGAAAGTTGCAGTTTGGGAACCACCAACACAGCTAAAACCCATCTCAAGTTCGCTGCCCACTCCACCCACCTACTGTACTGCGTTTGTCAGGCAATGTCTCTCAGGCAGTGCCACTCATTTTCTATTTATCACGGTATTTTCTTAGCACCTGCCCTTGAATATTTGAGTTCAATTTTCAACGGTATCCTGTGCACAACAAAATGACACTTTGTGAAATAGACTATTGATTTATAAGTCTGTGATCAGCTATTAACTACATATAAGTATCTATAGTTTATTATCCAGTTTGACTCCTAGATACTTGAACTCCCTGCTTACCTGTATCTGGCCCCCACATAGGACTGGCTGAGTAACTTCCAGTTTCCTCCTACTTGTAAATGGTATTATGGCGGACGGCGGTCTTAGAAGGATTCGCTGCAAGTCCTTCTCTAATACACCATGCAATGTAGTTACAAATTACAAACTTGTATTGATTAAAGTGACATCCATAGATTTAATTCCTTATTCCTGTTACTAGATTTTTTGTTCTATATACAGCTTGAAACTCTTCTGTATGTTTAATAAGTACAAACTAATCAATGATTTAGATCTTGACTATTAGTAGCCAACGCCCAACTAATGTCAGCTAATCACCGTCCCAGTAAAGAGTAATCAATCATTTTGACATATTCATACCTAGATAGTGAATCAGACATTTTGACACAGGCCACATCTGTTCCATAATGATTTATACAATCTCTAATAAAACATAGTTAAGGCACTGTTGTTGTCCATTCATATGTTAAAGCCTAAGGAATATAAAATAATTTAGAAATCATCCACAGTTTTTTTTGTTCTGTAGGAGACACAAATTGATATTGCACAACATGATGGTAGGTTTCATATAAGATTATGTGGAGATGTTTTAAAGTTATATCAGCAGTTGTAAGCTAACCGAGAATATTTAACTTAAAAAGTGTTTCCGATTTTACATAAAATTCATGACTATGTACTTTCATCACAAACTAAACTTAAATTACTTAAATATATTAAATTTCAGACAAGTAGTTATATACATTTATATTTTAATTGTACCTAAAAAGCCTTTTTAAATATCTAAATGTGGTGATAATTAATGCAATGAAGATATTTTCGATAAGAAATCTTATTAAAGGGTAATAGGATTACAGACATTATTTACCCTCACAATATGTTACAAAAATAAAATAACTCGGTCAATATTTCGCGGATTTTGAGAGATATGGTGTTATAGCAATAATAACATTTCAATAAATTATTGTAAGATTGCTAGATTAGGTTAGGAAGTAACAATCGTTAGCTTCCATAAAATTCGATTTTAAAAGTAGAACACTAGTTATTTTACTGAATATGTCGTAATATTGTTAACTTTCAATACTATAGATACTCACAAGATATGTACAAACGTTTAGTATGTTATTGCTCGAAAAGTCTTAAAATACAAAGTATATTTCTGTAAAACACAAACAGTCGGTAAATTATTAACAGACAGAAGCATTTTCTGTTCGATTTCATTCTTTATTTTGGTGCCTGAACATTTTTCTTAGTCTACCTGCATACTGATAACAGCATTCACTTGCTTCTCAACGCACACTACCTAAATAACATTTGATACCAACAATAAAGTCGATCAACTAAAACGGAATAAAACCTACTACCTGTCAGGATGAAAAGATGTAGACAGTAACATTTTTGCCCGTTGTGATAGTAATTGAGTTTAACTTATTAACAATCAAATCAGTCAGACTCGGGGATCGTGGTTATCGCATATGCATGAACACTTGACACCGGTTAGTATATTAATGTGGAGGAGCAGTCGTTCGGCATTTCGGAGAAAATTGCTGATACTTGTTTTTACTATCAAATATCCTTATCGTAAAACCCTCGATTATTTTATTGCACGTATTCGGAGTTACTTTCGACTCAACGGAAAAACATTATGAGTAACAATGAGAAGAACAATAAAGATCAAATAATAAAAATAAAATAATTATATGTAAAAATAACATGAATTATTACCATACACATTCATAGGTGTTCTAAGAAAAATATTTTATACCTCATTTACTGTTTTAACATATTAACTTCACAATTATAGCGTACAATTATTATGTTGGATTTCGGTCACAGGTTTAGATTCATTACTGATATCAACGATTCTAATACAACTCTATTGTTATAATATAAGTATATCTGTATCTATATTTTTAACGTACAGGTAATTGATATTTGGTGCAATGCATGTCGACAGTTAGCATCATTACAAGAACAGATTGAAATTAATATAGTTATATATTACGCAGCGTATTGAAGGTAGGCAAACTATAAATTACGTATTAGAGACATCACTTAGCCTGCAATACACGTCAATGGCAAACTTAAAATTCTAAATCGTGATGAAGAATACTCCGCAGTGCTAATTGGTTTCTTGGCATCGACTTGCTTTAGTTGAACTGCAGTTTCTTGGCATGGAACCCACGCTAAAAGTGGCTGTAGATCTAAGAATAATTTTAAAATATTCGTAAAGTATTTTTCATGCCATTAAGAAAAAGTGACTCCCATAAATCCCAATCTGGAGTTTCCTTATCACTATATTTGCCCTTCCACGTGATTGTCGCTTAAAATATTAAGGCAAGTAAGTATTAGTATACTCTATTAAACAAGTCTTGTTATTTTGTCATGTAAAATTATGTTGTTTTGAAGAATATTTATAGTTTTTTAATAAACCGGTTTTTAGAGTTTAGATTTACACTTTTTATGCTAAAGCTCTATTATTAGTGTCTTTTTTCAAATTTTTTATATATCGTCTCTAAGTCCTTTTTACTATACGTAATCATCGTGCAAATGAAGCCAGTTGTGTATTTGTCAGTAAGATATTTACCATCGTACAATAAACTCTAGAAATAAAACTATAAAGTGCACCAGTACGGGTGTCGTGCAACAACAGAAGCCTGCACTGTGCGACTAAAGTAAACTCATGAGCAGGACTAAGGAAGAGCTGACACCTAGTAGTAAACGCAAAAAAAAAATACTTCCACGACGCTCAGTTGTCATAGAAATGCTTCTTGCACAATATTACTGCAGGCAACAGCAAAACGCAACATCACCATGAACGTATTATTACGTTAAAGACTGTGATGGGGGTAATATCGAAACTTACGGGTGAATGAAAGTTTTGGAAAATGTATTATTCATAACAAATACCAGAAGAAATAAATGTACAGTTTATTAGATATTCAGAAATGTGAAATAAGGCAAAAATAAAAGTTCAATTGAAAAGTTTAAATTACAACATTGTTGAGTGAGTAAATGAAATCTCTCTTTCTGTTTCTGCTTGGCCTTCACGTATACTGTACGCAATCTACTATGACGTAATTAATTGGAAGATTGAAGTTAATATACTAGTGGTGATGTGATGGGATGAAATAAGATTTGAAAAGCTAACAGTTAATTTGCGTGATGCATATGTTTATAGGAACAATATGACTACTTTAAGATGCATTAAGTAAATAAAGTGTAGTGATGTATGATACGACATTAATTATAAGATATGGTTCACGTAACAATACATTCGCGCAAAGTTTTCGACAAATTTATATAACAACAACTGATAATTTTTTTATCTTTTATATTGTTGGAAGTAAATTCAAAAGTATTCACACTTTACTCAAATTTTCAAAGCAAAAAACCTAAACCAGTAAATGAGATACCTTAAGGTACTTTGTGATGCGGTTATTATTGAGATTATCGTAGTAGAGTTCGCAATAATCTTTACCATTTGGAGTTGTGCTTGAAGGGATTATTGCAACATTAATCTTGTTAAATTTAATCGAATAGACACTGCAAGTGTTCTATAGAATATTCTTCTGCGCAAGAAGTTGAAATAAAAATATTTTTCAAGTGCCAAATAAGTTTAAAATATATTTTTGATTTTCAAGGATATGCATTGATTGATACTATGCATTGATTAATAATCAAGGAAAGATAAAATTAATATAAACTAATAAATAACATGGTTATATTATATAGAAAAGCCATGAATTAAAATAATTATAGATCCTGTTTAGTTGTGAGTATAAAAAAAGACTTTTCAAAAACTTGTTTAATGGATTTGATTAATTCTTGATATAGTAGTTCCATTTGTACTAAACACAACAGCTCAGCTGGATATCCACAAAACAGTAAAGCTCGAAACAGTTTGAATTTTGATACTAAGTGAAAATTCACAGAGTTCAAGGATTTCGGTGGTTTATGAAATTCATCACGTTAGAAAGGTGTAACTTGTACCTGGATCTTTACTATGTATTAAAAAAATATGTCTACATATAGTTATGGAAATATTGTCCGTTATTAATTAATATTCCCTTCACAAAAATGTGTCTATAATTTATCCAGACAGAGAGCCAGATTTTACCCGAAAAGTATCCATAACAAACTGATGTTTCTTCTGTTCATGGATAGTTATGGATAGAACAGGGGAAAAATTCAACTACTCTTAAGACGACAACTCTTTAATTAGTTGAGAAATGACTAAAAATTGATATGAACGAATAGAACAGTGTATTGTAGAAGGGAGAACATTGTGTGAAGCACAAAGAAGCACCACAATGTGCACTGGCTGACACAGGGGGAAGAGCGGTCTGTGACACACATTACAGGCAGTGTGACAGGTTGAGTGGTGGTGGCACTCCACCCACATGTGGACTGCTGTACAATACATCCCAACAACGGGGGCCGTTTGACATAGCGTCGCGACGCTTTGTGTTGGGAACTCTTCCCGGCTTTTTTATCGATCACGTGATTTATCCCTCGTGACCCACTTTCAGCGTTCCCCTGCTGACAGCTCGCTTGTAACGCGCAAACCTATATCATTCTCTGCGGACATTTTTTAAAATTTCAAGGTTTTAATAAATTTTAACTCTTTGGTTGAAGTTCCTTATTGCCGATGGAAGGATTGTGAAGGAAACAGGATTATCCGGTTATTTTCCATCGTTCAGTGATATCATACATGTGTGTGTTACCGATTGTGTTGTATCACTGAAAGATGGCAAATGTCCAGGCAATCCGGGAAACACTTGAACTTTGAACGAAACAGGGTTTTTCCGCATATTTGCCATCGTTCAGTGATACCATACATATGTGTTTGTGTGTGTTACTGATTGTATTGTATCACTGAACGATGGCAAACGTCTGGGAAATCCTGTTTCCCTCAAAAGTTCAACCGTTTATCTTTTCTTCTCTATGGACACATATGCGCTAGTTACTGCAATTGCAAGGTTATACTTAAAAGCATTCTTTTCTTACTAAACTTCACAATTAATTGTAACAATAAGCAAGAGAATCCAATAACTTTATTTTAGTAGTAAGGTGTTGTAAAATTAGCCGCTTCAGTATTTTTTGTAATTAAATGTAATAATTTTCGCAGTCAGCAGGAAGAACAATTCGATACAGCACTTATTTTGGCATATATGCTAATAAAAATTAAAATGACAAGCGTTGTTCATGAAACTCCAGCTAGCAATATTTCAACACGGCCAGAAAGGGAAAATTGGAATGATGGTTATGACATAGACACATAAGTCTTATAAGTGTGTTGTCGGTAGTCAGCTATCGATGTCATCGTCTGTATTAGTATCAATGTCAGGTGATCTATGTCTAATTTTACATTGAGCAAAGTTGATAATCCCATCAATCCGATGCCAGTCCCCCTTGCCCGTGAGGTGGCAGTCTGTAATAGTATCAATGTCATGTGATCGATGTTTAACTCCATATGACCAGAGTTTGCACAATGGTAATTTACAGTTCCATCAATCCGATGCCAGTTCCTCTTTCTCGTGAGGTGATAGTCTGTAATTGCATCAATGTCATGTGACCGATGTTTAACTCCATATGATCCATATGATCTGAGTTGGCAGAATGGTAATCTACAGTCCCTTCGATCCAACGCCAATTCCCGTTTTCCGTGAGGCGATAGTCTATAATAGTATCAATTTCAGGTGAACGATGTTTAACTCCACATGATCAGAGTTGGCACAATGGTAATATACAGTCCCATCAACCGACGCCAGTCCCCCTTTCTCGTGAGGCGGCAGTCTGTAATAGTATCAATGTCATGTGATCGATGTTTAACTCCATATGACCAGAGTTTGCACAATGGTAATCTACAGTCCCATCAATCCGATACCAGTCCCCCTTTCCCGTGAGACGGCAGTCTGTAATAGTATCAATATCATGTGATCGATGTTTAACTCCATATGACCAGAGTTTGCACAATGGTAATTTACAGTTCCATCAATCCGATGCCAGTTCCTCTTTCTCGTGAGGTGATAGTCTGTAATTGCATCAATGTCATGTGACCGATGTTTAACTCCATATGATCCATATGATCTGAGTTGGCAGAATGGTAATCTACAGTCCCTTCGATCCAACGCCAGTTCCCGTTTTCCGTGAGGCGATAGTCTATAATAGTATCAATTTCAGGTGAACGATGTTTAACTCCACATGATCAGAGTTGGCACAATGGTAATATACAGTCCCATCAACCGACGCCAGTTCCCTTTTCCGGTGAGGGGATAGTCTATAACAGTATCAATGTCATGTGGTCGATATTCCACTCCACATGATCAGAGTTGGCACAATGGTAATCTACAGTCACATCAATCCGATGCTAGTTCCCCTTTCCTGTGAGGTGGTAGTCTGTAATAGTATCAATGTCATGTGGTCGATGTGTAACTCCTCATGATCAGAGTTGGCACAATGGTAATCTACAGTCCCATCGATCCGATGCCAGTTCCCGTTTCCCGTGAGGCGATAGTCTATAATAGTATCAATTTCCGATGATCGATGTTCAACTCCACATGATCAGAGTTGGCACAATGGTAATCTACAGTCACATTAATCCGATGCTAGTTCCCCTTTCCTGTGAGGTGGTAGTCTATAATATTATCAATGTCATGTAATCTGTGTGTTACTCCATATGATCAGAATTGGCACAATGGTAATCTACAGTCACATCAATCCGACGCCAGTTCCCGTTTCTCGTGAGGCGATAGTCTGTAATAGTATCAATGTCATGTGGTCGATGTGTAACTCCTCATGATCAGAGTTGGCACAATGGTAATCTACAGTCCTATCAATCCAACGCCAGTTCCCGTTTCCCGTGAGGCAATAGTGTATAATAGTACCAATGACAGGTGATCGATGTTTAACTCCAAATGATCGAAGTTGGCACAATGACAATCTACAGTTCCATCAACTGACGCCAGTTCCCGTTTCTCGCGAGGCGATAGTCTGTAATAGAATCAATGTCATGTGATTATTGTTTAACTCCACATGATCAGAGTTGGCACAATGGTAATCTACAGTCCTATCCATTCAACGCCAGTTCCCGTTTTCCGTGAGGCGATAGTCTATAATAGTATCAATTTCAGGTGATCGATGTTCAACTCCACATGATCAGAGTTGGCACAATGGTAATCTAGAGTCCCATCAATCCGACGCCAGTTCCCGTTTCCCATGAGGCAACAGTGTATAATAGTACCAATGACAGGTGATCGATGTTTAACTCCAAATGATCAAAGTTGGTACAATGGCAATCTACAGTTCCATCAACTGACGCCAGTTCCACTTTCCCGTGAGGGGATAGTCTATAACAGCATCAATGTCATGTGGTCGATGTTCAACTCCACATGATCAGAGTTGGCACAAGGGTAATCTACAGTCACATCAATCCGATGCTAGTTCACCTTTCCCGTGAGGCGATAGTCTATAATAGTATCAATTTCCGGTGATCGATGTTTAACTCCACATGATCAGAGTTGGCACAATGGAAAACTACACTCCCATCAATCTGACGCCAGTTCCGTTTCCCATGAGGCGATAGTCTATAATAGTACCAATGTCAGGTGATCGATGTTTAACTCTAAATGATTAGAGTTGGCACAATGACAATCTACAGTTCCATCAACTGACACCCGTTCCACTTTCCCGTGAGGGGATAGTCTATAACAGCATCAATGTCATGTGGTCAATGTTCAACTCCACATGATCAGAGTTGGCACAATGGTAATCTACAGTCACATCAATCCGATGCTAGTTCCCCTTTCCTGTGAGGTGGTAGTCTATAATATTATCAATGTCATGTGATCTGTGTGTTACTCCATATGATCAGAGTTGGCACAATGGTAATCTACAGTCACATCAATCCGACGCCAGTTCCCGTTTCTCGTGAGGCGATAGTCTGTAATAGTATCAATGTCATGTGGTCGATGTGTAACTCCTCATGATCAGAGTTGGCACAATGGTAATCTACAGTCACATCAATCCGATGCTAGTTCCCCTTTCCTGTGAGGTGGTAGTCTATAATATTATCAATGTCATGTAATCTGTGTGTTACTCCATATGATCAGAGTTGGCACAATGGTAATCTACAGTCACATCAATCCGACGCCAGTTCCCGTTTCTCGTGAGGCGATTAGTCTGTAATAGTATCAATGTCATGTGGTCGATGTGTAACTCCTCATGATCAGAGTTGGCACAATGGTAATCTACAGTTCCATCGATCCGATGCCAGTTCCCGTTTCCCGTGAGGCGATAGTCTATAATAGTATCAATTTCAGGTGATCGATGTTTAACTCCAAATGATCGAAGTTGGCACAATGACAATCTACAGTTCCATCAACCGACGCCAGTTCCCTTTTCCGGTGAGAGGATAGTCTATAACAGTATCAATGTCATGTGGTCGATATTCCACTTCACATGATCAGAGTTGGCACAATGGTAATCTACAGTCACATCAATCCGATTCTAGTTCCCCTTTCCTGTGAGGTGGTAGTCTGTAATAGTATCAATGTCATGTGATTATTGTTTAACTCCACATGATAAGAGTTGGCACAATGGTAATCTACAGTCCTATCAATCCAACGCCAGTACCCGTTTTCCGTGAGGTGATAGTTTATAATAGTATCAATTTAAGGTGATCGATGTTTAACTCCACATGATCAGAGTTAGCACAATGGTAATCTACAGTCACATCAATCCGATGCTAGTTCCCATTTCCTGTAAGGTGGTGGTAGTCTATAACAGCATCAATGTCATGTGATCTATGTGTTACTCTATATGATCAGAGTTGGCACAATGGTAATCTACAGTCCCATCAATCCAACGCCAGTTCCCGTTTCTCGTGAGGCGATAGTCTGTAATAGTATCAATGTCAATGTGGTCGATGTGTAACTCCTCATGATCAGAGTTGGCACAATGGTAATCTACAGTTCCATCGATCCGATGCCAGTTCCCGTTTCCTGTAAGGTGGTAGTCTATAACAGCATCAATGTCATGTGATCTATGTGTTACTCTATATGATCAGAGTTGGCACAATGGTAATCTACAGTCACATCAATCCGACGCCAGTTCCCGTTTCTCGTGAGGCGATAGTCTGTAATAGTATCAATGTCATGTGGTCGATGTGTAACTCCTCATGATCAGAGTTGGCACAATGGTAATCTACAGTCACATCAATCCGATGCTAGTTCCCCTTTCCTGTGAGGTGGTAGTCTGTAATAGTATCAATGTCATGTGATTATTGTTTAACTCCACATGATAAGAGTTGGCACAATGGTAATCTACAGTCCTATCAATCCAACGCCAGTACCCGTTTTCCGTGAGGTGATAGTTTATAATAGTATCAATTTAAGGTGATCGATGTTTAACTCCACATGATCAGAGTTAGCACAATGGTAATCTACAGTCACATCAATCCGATGCTAGTTCCCATTTCTGTAAGGTGGTAGTCTATAACAGCATCAATGTCATGTGATCTATGTGTTACTCTATATGATCAGAGTTGGCACAATGGTAATCTATAGTCCCATCAATCCAACGCCAGTTCCCGTTTCTCGTGAGGCGATAGTCTGTAATAGTATCAATGTCAATGTGGTCGATGTGTAACTCCTCATGATCAGAGTTGGCACAATGGTAATCTACAGTTCCATCGATCCGATGCCAGTTCCCGTTTCCCGTGAGGCGATAGTCTGTAATAGTAGGCTATCAATGTTAGGCTATCGATGTGTAACACATCATGATCAGAGTTGGCACACTTCAGTACGCAGTACCAATCTGATTCCAGTTCTCCTGTTCCGAGTGGTTAAATTTGAGGTTATTAAGGGTATCAATCACCACGCTCTAGACTTAGTACAGATTATACTCTCTCTCGTTACTTCAATAATTTTATTAATCTCGGTCATGGGATAGTTATTCATCATACTCTGCTTAAATTTCACTTATATATCTCTTGATTTTAGTACACAGTTCGTCATTCGAAACAAAATATTAACGGTAATTTTCCACCTTTGTTAATTATAAATACGTTCTCGAGAATTAGTATCTGTTATACTTATATCAAAAGTAAAGCATTAAAATTAACAATTAGTCCTGAACTCTCCGAAGGAAAGTGTTTCGACGGAACTGTTATGTCAAATCCATCCCTTCTAATCAAACGCCAAAGGTTTTGTTCAGTCAAAGCTTCAGAGGTTTGAGAGTTAAGAATCGGATTCATTTAAACGATATTGAGTTTTACATTAAAAGAAAAATGTAAAGGTCTAAACAAATTTTTCCTTCTTCTTGGTTATGTTAAGATAGTTCAGAATATATCATTGAAAAAGTTGGCCTGTACATACCATAACGCCTTTGAGGTATACGTTAAATATATAGTGTTCTAGGTATTCTATAAAAACACAATAAAAAATATGTGTTTTTGTTTTAAAAGATCCAACATTAGTAACGGAAAAGACTATACACGAGTTTTAAGTCAATAGGCCTAAGTGTGAATAAGCTTTAATCCAAAGATCATATTCTTGGTTTCGAACACAAATAAGAAGAAACACTCCTGAAACGAAAAGTGTGACGTAGAGCAATTGGTAATGGAGACATTGATAATCGTGGCATTAATACAATAAATGGTGATGAATACTTGAGACTTGAGATAGTACCCTGTATCTTGTGAATTATTCCATGGAGACTTGTTTTTCCATGGAAGAGCGTCCTCCGCAACAATTGTGCCTCAGACTATGCGTTTCAGTAGACACACTGGAAGGGTCCCTGGACATTAGCCATGCGTTGTCCACCGACCCTTCGCCCTTGGCAACAAACATAATCCCTACATCTCCACGTCTCTTCGTCATCAGAGTTTCTAACTCAGCAGATAACTCGTTTAGTTTTGTGTTTTATTCTGTTGATCAGTAAAGAAACTATGGCTCCGTGCTGTTCCTCTGATCTTGAATTGTGTATTATCAGTTTCTGAAATCTCAGAAACGACTCTTCAGACACAATGAATTTTTCAAAAACATGTTCAGTGTTTTATAAGTGGCCAATAAGAAACGAATTTCTTGTCTCCGATCAAATTATATCGAATTACAGGGTTTGTACACTAATAAATAAATCTTAGCCTTCAGAGCTGACAATGATGTACTGTAACACTCTGTACATAACAACTTAATACACAGTATTTAAAAAACAAAACATAGTCCTATAGTTCTAAACACACATTTATATTAACACAAAGTTCTCAAATAAATTTCCTAATATAATCTACCCTTTAACTTGACACCACTGCATGTTGATCGTGCAAGCTGGTAATCTAGAAATGTTGACTGCGAATGATGACCACGAAATGAATGCTGTAACTGTTGACCACGAAATCCTTGACCATGACTCCGACTAAAACAACCCTAAATGATTGCACCCACGCTCAACATTGCTTAATCCGGTTATCTCGCGATATCCGTTTTACCCGCAACATTGATAATTACAGACACAGCTCGCGAGCATTTGGCTCTCAGCTGAGAAAGGCCGATTTGGCTAACGGATATTACCACACTTATAAAGGGTGTCTAACTCAGCCATGCAGAAAAGAAGGGTTCATGACAATTGGTGTTTGGATCCTGTGACAAGGACATAAATCGGATAAATGTTCCAAACCCCATTAAAGAAAATGACACCTTTGATATAATGTATAAAATACATGTGACGGCTAGTTATAATAATGTCAATATTGGGTAATTTTGGAGGTTATCTTGACTTATTAATTTTTTCACATTGTAGCATATTTTGGCCAAAAACTGTTCTTATTTTATTTATTTTTACATTGAAATTACATATGGTGGCAGTTTTTTTAATAAACAAGAGAAAAAAGTTGCAAAATTATTTAAATAACACCTAGCAACGGATACAGAGAGATAGAACATAAATGGAAAGCTTAATTAGATGTATATACCTACAGATAAAAATCGACCGATGTTTTTCTGGCGTGGAAAAACTTCGAAGTTTTAAGTCACTTTATCTTGTTTTCCATCTTTGCTTTGTAGAAAAGGAGACATAAAAACATGACAATTTCTCTCAAACATGATTTATTATTAAACTTTATGTAGACTTTTACAAAGCTAGATTAAATTAGGTTTGAACTAGAGAGATCCACATTTATAAAAACTTATTTTTCTTATGAGGCTCTATTGAGTAGTACAACTGTATTTTACTTCTCTTATACATAGCCAAAAGTATTAATTACATTTCCAGAACACTGCTTTTTTAAGGAAATGCCAATGTATTTATTCGATAGACATCGATGGTTTATAACAGGTAGCGACATCGACAGTGTATAGCAGTATCGATATCAGATGATCGACGTTCAACTCTACATGGCCAGAGTTGGCACAATTACAGCCCACAGTTCCACCAATCCGATTCCAGCTCTCCTGTTTCGAGTGGAATAATTGGCGAAATGTGAGATGATTTAGAGAGTCAAACAGCACGCGCTAGGTTCAGTACAGATCAAACTCACCCTCCTTCTCCCTCTCTCATAACGCCGATAACTTTGTTAACCTCGGCCACGGACTAATTATTCTACATCTGGCTATCGTCAAGTATACCTGTTTTAGTTTCTGCTATTCTGACTATAATTACAAACAATTACGGGAAATTATTATACTGTACTAGGTAAGTACGTTTGTTTTCTGAAGCAACGTTTTTTGGATTTTAATAATTATAGGCCATTTAAATTAATAAATATATATACATACTATTTCATTCTGCGTATTTAAAAAAGTGTACTCGATAAAGTTGTATAATTACAACGAAATATTGTACAGAAAATAATTGTAGTTTCTTTTAAAACTGCTATAAGAGTATGATGAATATATATATTCACATACACACATTCACCCGGCAAGTGAGAGATCCGGGTTCGAGTCCTGCAAGTACTTTTTGTGATTCAATGATTATTGAAATTAAATTCGGCTATTACCATTTATACAAACTTAATATGTAAATAAAAAAGTAGTTTGACAGGTATTTGGTCTTCCGATCATATGTTAGTTTGGTTATTTACACGCATATATGACAGATACGGCCAAATACAAAATACTTCAATCGTAAAAAGGAAGGGCTCTGTAGTGTAATGGTAGCACATTCTCCGGGCAAGTGAGAGATCCGGGTTCGAGTCCCGGTAGAACATTACTTTTTGTGATTGAATGTTTATTAAAATTAAATTCGGCTATTGCCATATATATATATATATATATATATATATATATATATATATATATATATATATATATATATATATATATATATATATACGGTATATATTAAATACAGTAGACCTTTCTTATACATAAAACATACATGCTGGTATGCGAAGAACTGAATCGATCAAATATAATTTATATATTTTCGAATCGTTCTTTTAATGCAGTGCACTTTCATTTTGAAAAATGTAATGTTAAACTGACGCATATATTGTTGAATGTAATTCTTTGTGAGTGGGTCTAACTTTTCTTTCTTTATGAACTTTCTTAAGGAACGGTCTGATACATATAATTAGAAGCATTGCAATGTTATAATTTGTCTAGTGGTGGAGATAACCTTACGAAAAAATATATCTCCAGTAACTAGCGCATACTTTTATTGTATTTCACGGCCAGAAATAAAATAAAATAATGTTATGGATTATAGTGACGATGTAGCTGTCAAATCAATAATTCCTAACTTAGAGTTCTTCCTTTATTTTGCTTCGTTATCTGTACCGGCTAGCGTTAATTATAGGCTACGTTCAAAACAACCAATGACATTTGGGCCTAAAACTCCACACCACCCCGAAATCTTTTAACATGTGAATATTGAAAATTAACATTTTGAATCACCACCAAAATAATTATGCTACCGCTTAACCCGCTTAGCTTTGGCGTTCTCAAGGATAACAGGATTTCAGACATTTGCATCGTTATATGCTACTCAATTAGAACACTCAAGTTTCAAGAATTGTTGTAGAATAAAGAAAATCAAGTCCACTCTTTAAAGTTCAGATTGATCAGAATACCATTTTGACCAGAATCTTATCATTTATTGTCTTGCAATACTTACTTTCTTACTCCTGTGCTGACTCGAAACTCAGTTTGCCTTTGGACTCATGATCAATGCGCCTCCATGTGTTCTACCTTAGTTTATTCCGAGATATTTTCCCATTTCCTCGCGTCTGCTATGGTTTGATTTCCCCAACCCTTTCTTGTTCTTCCAGCCTTCCTTCCCACACTCTTCGAATGACCGATTCCTTGAAACTTCTGCTTTGTGCAATTCTTCTTATAAGAGCAACCACAAGTCTCTTAGCTCCCTATCTTTCCTAAATCTAAATTATCCTTCCTCTTGAAAAGGGTCATAAATTCTTCTTAATATTTCATTTTCGAAAACCATTAAATTCCTGTGAGATTTATTTGCAAGAGACCACAATTATGATCTGTTAGAACAGACTGAATCATTAATTTCTACCATCTTAACTTGGTTTTTGTAATTAGCCCCTTATTTTTAAGTAGTTTTATCAGACTCCAGTAGTCCTGTCAGCTGCAGGTGTCCTGATATGTGTTTCAATATCTTCTGTATTGTTACTCTTGAAGGTTGTTCATCAAGGTACTTTAAATTATCCACTTTCTTAAACCTATGAGGTCCAGTGTAGCTTTTATTCTATTCAGGTCTTCTATGTATCGTTATATTTGGAGTTTTTTTTCATTAACTAATAGTCTAACCTTTGCTGCTTCTAATAAAAACCTCTCTGTTAGTTTCACGAGATTCTCTTTTCTGCCACAATTGCACATTCATTAACATACTTTTATTTTCCCTCCAGTGTTTACACCTTCTGGCGCACTCTTTTTTGACCTCAGTACATGTTCAATAACAAAATTGAACAGAACAGGGAAGAATCCGTATCCTTGCCTTCTACGGTGGTAATTTCAAATGTGACAATATATTCCTTTACTACTTTATCCGTTCCTTTGGGGTTGATCACACTCACATTCTTGCCAAGTTAATTACATTTTCAGATATCTAATTTTCTTCACACATTTCCATCCAATTTTATTTCTATCTATACTATTGCGTGCTTTCTTGAAATGAACAAGTTATACATGGGCATTCTTGTTATATTAGCAATAATTTGGGGCTCTCTGCTTCATTAAAAAGATTCGATCGATCGGTGATCTCCCTTTCGTAAATCCTGCCTGATTATCTATTATTAATATTTTCACCATTTGTTTTTAATTGGTTAAGCAATTATTTTTTATAATATATTGTAAGTTATATTACGTAAAGACATCCCTGTGTAGCTTTATACAGTTACATTTGTATCCTTTCTCGTGCAATGGTACTATGACTGCTTCTGACCATTCTTGAGGCATTTTTTTCCATTTTCAATATTATCAAAACTAGCTTCAGAATGTAGTGGGTTAATTCCTCACAACCACTAACTATCACATAAACTACTTCCATTAATTTCTTCGTAAGGCTTTCGTTACTTTCTGTTGGTTTTTCTATACTACGTTTATTTCTATGTCTTATTGAGATTATAGTATTTTCAATACACTACGCCTTGTAGTACATTGTTGAAAATGCGTAGATCTAAATTGAAAGATCTGAAATTTACTTCGCAATAATACAGCCATGGTGGGAAGAGTTGGCTCAATATGAATGTTGAGTTTAGCTTCATTTCACATTCTGTTTACTGCAACCACTGAATCTGACACTGCCACACACGTGATTCTTAGAATCTGGAGTCTCTGTCCGTCTAAACAGATCGAGCAAGGCCGAAAAATTAGAGTAACTTGGCAATACTAATAAGTACTTGTCAGGGTTTTAATACCCTTGAACGCACTAGCATCACTAGGGTATTGAGATGGGCAACCATTGGTTGTCAACCAACCTAGCCACGGTAGTCGGCTATGAAGACGTTCAAAACGCATTTCTCGGCAAAATTATAGTTCTGAGTTGTTTTCCTGGTACATCGTATCGACATCAAAGACAACCTAGACTACAGTCATAAGAGCATTCCTGGTATACCTAGCAGCTATCCAGTGTAGTCTAGATAAGGTGTTTCATCAGGTGCACAATTCAGTATAGTCTACTTTTTCTGTCTTGTTGGATCTTTTCAGATGGACGTAAAGTTCAGATTCCAGGAGATTCCAACCTTCAACTATTATCATATATTATTGCTAATCTAATTCGTTGACCCATCTAAATTTGAAACTTTAAGTATTATCTCATGCCAGAAACGTATTTTTCATGTATAATAATGTAACTGGAAATGAATAGGATACAAACAGGAGAAATATATTGGGAATAATGCTGGTAACCACAACACTGACCTTTATGTGTCTAGTTTGGGATCAGACAACTCTTTGGCATTTTAATTTTTTTTGTAAAATTCACATTCTGCTTTCAAACATTAGTTTTGTTTAAGTGAGTAATTTGCTACCAAATAAAGTAACTCACCTTGAAAAACATTTAAGCTCACTAACGTACAAACTGTTATTTATATCTATTCAAACGTGTACCTAATGTAAAGGATAAAGCGAAACAGATGAGGGAAATCCTACATGTGAAGCACAATCCTAATCGGTCCAACGTCCATTAACCCTATTCTCGATCTTTTTTCCTCATAACCTTCTTTGTTATGTAGCAGCAAATGGAGTTCTTCACCATGGTAATAGAACGAACTGATGTGGCGGGTGGTGGTGAGTGGGTGGTAAGGCCAGATGGGTGGGCACTCTGTGGGTGGCTGTGGATGAACACCACAGTGCACAAGTGCACATTGTGTAGCTCTACTCAAATGGACCGCTACCCTTAGTGTTGTTCTCTACGTCTCAAAATAGCTTCATCATTGACGTGTTGCCCTACAGCCATCTCTAGACAAAACTCACGGAACATTTCATTATTCTGGTTATAAGTTCATATACATTTGTATTGTTCCCATTCGAGATAAATGCAGTCATAAAATAAATTTAAGTAAGATTTTTTCCACACTTATGAATCAAAGTTGCTACTAGGCTAGGTCGACGTAACAGAAATAATTAAATTAGAGTGGTTATTTTTATGTATATAGATAATAAAACACTTTTTTATTTTTAAAATTGAAGTGTAATAACATGGAGAATTTTAAATACGAAATATTGGGTTTATTTATCGTTCTTAGAATACCTCGAACATAAAAAATGTAAACATTTATAATATTTATAAATTATTAAATTTATAATAATCGTTTAAACGTAAGGTTTATAGGGTTTAACTATTGTTATACAAGCCCAGGAGTTTTTTAAATTCAGTGTAATGGGTCTAATATGTTTTTGGTACTAAGATGGATACAATTACGAAATAGGCTACTAATTAATAATAAAACATGTGAATCACACAAAGTTTGAAAACACAGTTGAAACAGTTATGAAAACATAACTACTACTAAACAGTTAAATTATAGGAACAAAAATATAGCTGTAATGAAAATAACTAATAGTTATTAGTAAATAAATTACAATAACTAACTAATTGAGCTTTGGCGAAGCCTATCAATCTAGGGACTGGGAAAATTTTTGTCTGTATGTATGTTCTCCACACGATCTCAAGGCCGAATTGGACTATAGACTTGAAATTTTGCATGAAGCTTAATGTCTTAAGCTTAATGAAGTTAAGCAACATTGAGTTCTATGGTTGTAAGTCACTGCATGGGATTTGGCTGAGCGTTGACGAATAGTTTTACATTGGTTTTATGGATAACTATGACGGCAAACGAAAATTCATTGAGTAAACCATTGGTAAAAACATCTTAAGACATGACATAGTGAAACATGTAGCTAAAAATATGTTGACCTATTAAATGGACTTGAAATTTGTATTCAGCCTCAGCGAAGTCTTTTACGTGATATATAGTGTAGAGTATTCATTCCCTTGTAGTAACAAAGTTCAAATTAACTGCAGGTATATTTGTGTGAAACCCTTAAAACTTTGAAATTAATGCGAACTCGAATAAAAAGTTTTAATTGAACAACTTGGAAAATATTCATAAAAGAAAATATAGAAAGTATACGGATCTAAGCGGATCTAATAAAGGAGACTGGAGGTAACACTGTAATGTGCTATGACGAACATGTTCAGATCCCGTTATGTTACCCCATATCTTAAATCTTTTCTACACAAACTGGCCACTAATATTAAAGTTCGTTGTTGAATTAATACAAGTTAAGTTTAGATCATGGAGGTCACACACTTGTGACAGACATAAATGACATACAATGTATCTTGAGGTCAATCCGGATCCGTAATACTACACTTCTTCTTGGTTCTAATCTTGTATTAATTCAAAATAATGTTATATTTTTGTCGCATGAGAAATTTAAATACAGTTAAATTAAAACACTAATAGTTTGCACATATTTAAACAGCTTTTCAATAAACTTGTACTGTAAACAAAGGTTTAATCATAATATATTATAATCGTGGCAGTCTAATCATGGCACACAAAAGACATTACTTGTACTTAATAGAATATTTCCTTATGACAGTTCGAAGACGGTTTGCTTATAGGCTACACTAACGAAAAAGTTGTATGTTTTATACTTAAAGAATATATTTATAACAAGTTAAATTATTTGTACATTACTACGTCATCTCTGAATTTTCTGGCGTCTGTTTAAGCCAAATGTGTGTGTGAGACCTGTTGATATCAATTTGTTAAAACTAACGACATGTGCTATCAATGTGCAAGTTTCCTAACAGATTGTTTCATTCTGATAAATAAAAACTATTCAGAAAAGTCAGTCACGATAACAGAAAGTCAAAATACTGGAAGCGGGACTTTTAATCCAATCCTGCTATTTTTTAAATGTTCTGAACCAGCCTCATTCTCTTCCCACAATCACTATATTTGTTCGTTGGTTGAAGCTATCTTATAATAAAAAAATGTTTGATATGTTTTTGAAATGAAAGCGGGGGGGGGGGGTTGTTTCAAGAGAAAGTACGTACAGGTGTTTTGATTAATTCCAAGCTGATGGTTTCTGAACAAGACGAGTGGTTCTGTTTCTAATGTAGGAGAAACTTAGACTGAGGTTTCGCAAACGTAGCAATCGAAACTGTGGAGAGGAAATCATTACCGTGGATGGTCTAGTTGTTTCCCGTCTGCCTGGAAACAGTTCTGGAATTGCGGCAGTATTATTACCGCTCTTCAGCTTGTTGTAGTATGATAGACTGTTTTTGTTTGTAGGTACAAGACTCGGTGTAGGTAAGGAACGACTATCATTAATGGGTTTAAACTTATGAACGATATCTTAGTTATGATTGGGTGAATTATTTTCACAGCAAGTAAGTTTGCAATAACTTTTTTAAGTGATGCTTGCTTGTGTCTTAAGGTCGTCTGACCACTTGATTATTCAAGAGTCAATTAAGTACTGAGGCTCGGAGGGGAATATATGAGTACAAGAAACATGTGAATATTGGCTCCAATTCACCTTACACTTAGTGCATCGTCTGAAATCTGACACCACTACAGATTGACTACTGGAATCTGGAGTCCACGTCTGTCTGAAAAGATCCACAAAACGTTGGCGACGGAGACGTTCTAAACAAACTCCCTGCAGAGTTTCGACATCAGACACACCAAGGCACATCACATCAGGCTACAAAGGAGCCCAGTCTGATAACCCAGCAGCATTCCAGTGTAGTCTAGATGGAGAGGTATTCTCATTGTCTCATCAAGTGCAGTGTTGTCTTTTTATGGATCTCAGATAAACGTGGTCTTAAAATTCCAGGAGTTACTCTGTACCAGTGTCACATTTCATACGCTGCACTGAACGGAATGTGAAATTGATGCTTAATCCAATATTCGCATTGAACCAAACCTTTCCACCATAGCAGCTATGTAGATGTTACGAAAAAGGTAACTATTTAGCGGATTGCTACCATAAAAGTTGCAAGAGTTATTATAACGCGCGAAGAATATGTGTTGCTCCTACTCTTGTGCAATCAGGCTTACCGATCATAGATCGTGAAATACATCGCAATAAAGCCAATTACTAACATCTTTTACCATCCTAAGCATCCCTATCATGTTACAATCGCCCTGGCCTGAGCCTGATAATCTGTAGGCCCGGATAACGAAGGCCGGACAACATGGGTCTTTTTAAATGAGTGGCCAATCTATTTTATTTATTATAGCAATACAGTTTTTCATATTTAACCTTATGCACTCGCTGAAGGGTTTAAATCTGAAAAGGTAATAAGGGAGATAGTTATTACTGTTCACTCGTGAAAGAACAAAATAAATTATTCTTATTTACATATACTGTGGTTATAAGATCACCATTTGATAGTAATTGATTTTAACAATATTTTTTCCTGATTAAATTAGGTTAGTTCTTTACCTGAAGAAGAGATCAGATTGCAGATCTCGAAACGTAGTGTTACTGTTTTCTTGTTTCACTGAACGATGGCAAATGTCCGGAAAAATCCTGTTTCCTTCATTTTTTCCTGTATCCTCCTTTTGAAATTTGAACTGTAAGAGTCGATCTACTTTAAACCTATCTGTATTATGGGTGCATAAATAATGATATAGCCGTGAATCCTTTTGATAATAGTACTCTTTATGAAACTATTATAGAAACTCAATATTACAGACTGTAGAGTCAGTGTCTAAATAGACAAAATAAGCGAATTATCTTAACCATTACATGATCTCGACGTCCTCCGTGTTAAATTCTAAGCAAATCGATACGAATAAAACTATAGCCTATTCATATGAAATGAATATCATTACATATTCTTATATCATATGAATTAGATATGATATCATTAAAGATTTCTCTATCTATGCGATTATTGTTTTAAAGCTGCTATATGGACGTTTTGGTCGATTGGAAATGTTTAAAACGGTAAACATTGATAACACTAATCACACTTTATTGAGCATGCCGACAGCGATATATTTTTTGCGATTTCCCACGAATTATATGCGCGATGGTGGGGAAAAAGAAGTGGCGAGTGTATAGGAGTGGTGAATGGAGGGGAAGGCTTACAAGCTACAGATAGCCAGCTCTCTCTACACATTGCCTGTGCTGTAATAGACCCATTATACCACCTCTGCTGCCGACATTACTGACACATATAAGCACTTAGGTCCAAGTCAAGTTCTGGAATGTGTGCGTAGATTGACTCATTATACCAATTGCTTCATTAAAGTTTTCCAGGCCGGTAACGGAATTGTAATTGCTTTACGTCGATTACTAAGAATCTATCATAATAAAACTCCTACCTGATTACAAAAAAATGTAAAGGTACACAATTAATAATTGCTTTATTTTTTAAAGTGTCGTTTAATTTTAAAATAAATGTTATTGATTTTTTTGTTTTTACAGTAAATTAGTAGAGAATTAAAATAAAATATGTAAATGGAAACAATAACACCTGAAAAATTAAGGTAGAATATACCTAGAATGAGAGTTTGTTATATACATTTATAGTAAATATAAGAATTAGCTGAAAAGAGGTCACTTGAAAGCTGTCCTATAACATTTGTTTAAACTATGTTATCTAGTTAGCCACATTTAGTGAGTCTTTTATCTTTTCAGTACTGTAAAAAGCGGTTGGACTTATATTCAATTATGACTAATAACATTACAATTCTTGCCCTCAGGAAAACAATCATTACAAAGATTGCATAGTAATTAAATCGATGATAGGGGAAAAGTACGTTTCTCACAATAGGAATATGCCAGATGTTCCTTTTAGAATGATGTCTTTTCTGAGTTTTAACGTTTAAAATGTTTTTATTCTAAACAATAATAATTATTACTTGTTTCAAACATTACACAGCATATACTGCACCACTAGTGAGTTTTGTTTGTAAAACACATACAGGAGCACGTACTATCAGAATTTTAAACAACACATCTAAATAGTTTTTTTCGTATTTAATTATTAACTTTACAATAAAGATGGATTGGGATTCAGTTGAAATCATTTGTAACGAGAAAAGAAAATTATTTGGTAAAAATACTGAATATTGGTACTCACTTCGGTGAGAGATAAACCCATTAAACTCAAAACAGATGAATGACAAATGGGTTCGTAGGCGTTATAAGTTGATACTAAAATAAATCCAATAGGGTCTTTTTTATTTTCTTTTATTTGTCTTTTATTTATTTTGTATCTCTTTTAAGCCTCAGCGTCAGCTATGCCGGTTTCGAAGTGCACTGGTTTTTTTATTATTATTACATGATTGGACCTCCCTGGGATTTGAACCAGTGATCTCTCGGTTAGAGAGCCGAGACTATAATCATTAGTCTACGGAGGAGGACTTCCAATAAGGTACAATATTATTTAATGTAAGAAATGGATATTTTCAACGCTTATGTCACATAACAGCTGGAAATTACTCAGAGAAAAACATAATGATCAACAATATTTCATAATATATTCTAACCTATTACTGTACGTTATTTAGTTTTTTCGGCCGTCATAAAACTATACAAAATGTTGATATGATGAAATACACATAGTATAAATATACGTACTTATTGAAGTTATTGTAACCAATTGCACGTTAGTTTGAGAATGAACTGAACAATTTATCAGTACAACATAATCCATTACCAGTGTCCGTAGAAAGTCGTATAAAATATTGTGTTAACTATTTGCAAGAGAGTTAAAGCGGTTAAGATGCTTGAAAACATTGGAAAACTGGGTTATTCGGAGATGGCCAAGAGAATGTAGAGAGTGCGACGCGACGGTCGACTTATCAATATGAAATGTCGGTAGCAGATTTTGGTGACAGCACTGGGGATGTGGCCTGACTTGAATATCGGAGGGTGGCGACGCGACGCCAAGCGGCAGTTAGACGGCACGCGCTCTCGGTGGAAGGGTGGATTCCATCCCTGATCCACCCTCCACCCACCGTCCACCCATACATCCACCCATCCACCTTGGTGTGACATCCACTTCACTGCACCTCACTGCCTCTCTTCCCACCTACATACGTACAACTCCGACTTTATTTTTATGCCTACGAAAGCTCCCTTTCAGACAAAAGGTTGGAACTTTTACCCACGACCTTTTTTTGTGGAAAACTTTTGTTCTACCGGGTCCATCCATATACAAACAACCATAGAGGGTTCTGAACGAAAGTTCTAGGAAAAGTTATATCTTAATGGCAAATAGTATAAACAGTAAAAACAAAAAACTCAATTCATTCGCTCAACGAAGGTTCAGTGGAGACTGAATCTCTTACTTCCCTTGTGCCTGGAGAGATTATTTCTAGTAAACACACTGTTTGGGCTTTAAAATAAAATAATTTAATACTATTTTAAGCACTGTTTTGGTACAATGACAGTTTCGAATTCTGAAATGTTTAATAGTATACAAAAATACCTTAAAAAATAGAAAGATAAATATCAACGCCTTAAAATAGTAATATGCAGTCTTTGCAAGTTAAAATGGGCAATATTATAAACAAACAACTGATGGAAATAAGTGTTATTCTTTTCGTGCTTTAATAACTACAACAAAATTCTCAAGGGATCCTGTATAGAAACAGGAACTCCTTATATTGGATGGGTTTCAAAAAGCTGAAAAAACGTATTGACGTTGACGAATTGACTTAAAACGTATTACACTATCGACGTTCTTTTCAAAACATTTTTGGTCAGAATTATTTAAAGTTGCATTCATAAAAACTAAACTATAGGATTCCATAATATTAAGTTGCTATGTTACACTACATTTGCAAGCCATAATTAAATCTCTGATAAATAGTCTGGGTGTATTGCATAGAAGATGAGTTCTAATAATGGCTTTCACTCATACTTTTGCAAGCCATAATTAAATCTCTGATAAATAGTCTGGGTGTATTGCATAGAAGATGAGTTCTAATAATGGCTTTCACTCATACTTTTGCAAGCCATAATTAAATCTCTGATAGTATGAATAGATTGCATAGAAGAGGAGTTCTAACAATGGTCTTCTCTGACCACAGTTCGGTTTGAGGACGCAGATATGGAGACAGTAAGACAGAAAGGGAAATGGAAATTACGTTGTCCATTAGACAGAGAAGGCAAATGAAGTTTATCAACAGTTTTGACCTGAAATAAAAAAATATCATCAACAGGCCTATAGTATGTTTTACAATTCTAGCGCAATTCTAAGGCCTACATGTTAATAATTCATTGACAAGGTAACTGTATCGTTAAAAACTATAGAAGTCCACTAGAAATTTTATTTGACATTAGCGATTATGGGGAAGATCAGTAAACGATGCTAGTTGATTTGAGTACTTATGGCACCTTATTCCTGACATGGACAGGTAGGTCTCCCACCTACTTGATAAAATAGGGTGATAAAGCATACAATGGTGACTTGTCGTAGAATACGATTAGCTTACGTTGCATTTCCTGATCTAGGCTGTGGGCGTTCATTTAACGCAGACAAAGGACACTTGATATTTGTGACTATTCAGACGAATTATTGACAATTAGGTACTAATTCACACAACCTTGTTAAACAAAACATACGTACAAACAGACCATACGGCTTTTTCAGAGATTCGAAACTCGGCTGCCACACTGAAGTGTTTTGTCATGCGATAACAGGACTCGACGCGTTTTCCCGTAAACAAGGACGTAGTTAACGAAATAGTCTAAGGGATCCGGACCCCCCTCCCCCAAATTTTCAATTGGTTTAAATTATTTTTTCAGCAAACTATTACTGTTTCGTAAATATTTAATAAATAATACATTGACATGGATCAAATAATTTGTAAGTAACAAAATGGGGAATGTGCGGTTGACTGCACTTGCCTTACTTTCTGTCCACTACGAGAAAAAAATTACCTTCTCCAGAGCAATTACTACGTACGATGAATCAGAATTCAAGAATAATTTTAAATTTGTATAAACTCTTTTACTTACCGTCGTTTGTCAATGTGGATTTGTACACTATGCACTGTGTTTTGCAGACGATAAAAGCATCTTTTTTGTAATTACATTACTACGTAAGTCTAATCAATTTCGATTATTAATCCTTAACAGTCTACTAAAGCAGTGCCTCCACAGTTATAAATATCAATGGTAAATACAACATATTCAGGGACTTAAAACTTTATGCAATTCTATATTTTACTTCTTAAATTTGAAAGTTTTAAAACTTTGAATGTTTATGGGGGGAGGCCCCCAATTCTGTCATGAACTCCCCCCCCCCCAATATTGTCTTGTTACGTCCTTGCCATGATCAACACGTTGCCAGGAAGTTCGAGTATAGTAGACGCCTTGATTATAAGAATATGTAGAGGACATGGTGGGATTTCCTGCATTAAACAGCAGGCGATCGCTTTTGTCTAGTCCTTTATCTTTAACCGGCGGGTGTTATTAACATATACGAGCATATGTTTTAAATGTACTATCAGGCTTTTTAGGTTACAAAACACGAATCTGAATATAGAATAATCCACGTAAAGAGTATGCTCTTAAAGATTTTAACTTCAAATATTCATGTCTGGATATGTTTACATTACAAGAATAAAACTCTTTACTTTTCATATTCCGGTTTTTGGTCGATCTTTCAACGAGCACTTTTATAATGTACTTTGTTTATGATTCATTTATACTATAATACTACTAATGGTGTTTTTGCTGCCATTGCTGCTCTCGGGCATTGAAATAGGTATATGACAACTCCTAACTAATTAAAGTAACAATATTAAAATATACTGGTATATTCGATCCTGGTATTTTAACAGCTTACCGGTACTGTTATCGAGCATGGTAAATAAGAAAAATAAATATAAGAAACTGTACTGAAGTAAATAAAGATCTTTAACAAAATTGTAGTCAAAAAACGAACTGCAATACAGTTGTGTTCGTGAAGAGTATGTTTACTAAGACGAAATCGATCAAGTGGCACCTACTCACCGACGAGGTTTACAGTGACACTGTAAACAACAGCGACGCAACACCGCTTCATGATTTGGATAATTAAAAGAATATTCTGAACGTAGCCATTTGCTCCTTAAGGAATTAATAACAGAATTTATATATATATATATATATATATATATATATATATATATATATATATCAGTCACGGAACTGCAATAAAAGTCGCAGTACTGCAATACAATCTGAGTAGTGAGTAGGTTTCTTCAATTGCAGAATCAGTTACAAAAGGCCGACTGTAGTGAAACCCTCTGGAATTTTACACCAAAAGAACATAAAACTTCAAATACGTCAATATTTTAAACCGTAGATATATAATTTATATTACTATTTCTAATCCAAAAGCTGTCGAGTATTTTTAAAGTTACAATTTCCTACGCATTTTCAGATTATAGTTCTTCTAAACAGTTGTTTTCGATAACACTATTAATCCGCTGTTACGAAGGTGTTAATTTGGTTATGTTTACATTTATTAAATGTTAAAAGGTTCAATAGCTATGGCTACACTTGTACGTTTTTCAACTCAACTTTCAGTTCAATAATCCTTTCATCTGGCTTTTCAACCTACGTCTGATTGAATGCATCAACGCATAGCCTTATTGAAAGAGTTTTCTGTCTACATTTATTCGTCATTTTCGTGCAACAAATGCAGTGGATTCGACTAACTTCTCATTGAATTTCTCGTAATAATAGTGGCTTATTTAGTCATAAAAAGTGGAAAAATAAAAAGATCATGGATGAAGAGCTATTTGAACTATCAAACTGTGGGTAAAATACGTCTATATAAAGGTATTTTTCACTTTAAAGGTATTTTTTCCATAATGTCAAAAACTAACTTTGATACAATACTAAGACTGACTTGGCCCAAAATTACAAAATAAGACACACGTGTCTGTGATGCTACTCCTCCGGAAATCAAATTGGCTATCTCGCTTGGATTCATTGCTGCAGGATATTCACTTCCTTATGTCCCTCATGTATTTATTTCGCATTTCATAACGGTCCATATCAAAATCGATTTCTGTGTTTCAACAGCTAGTATTGAAGAGTTGCAGGATTATGTCAAGGCGAGTGAAAAGGGTTTTCTTAATACCTAGTTACAGTTATTATTATTCTTACGCACTGAATTAATAAGAGAAGAATAACAAACAAGCTTTTTTAATAAAAATTGAAAAAGTACAGTCATGTTTTATTGAATCGTCAGTTTGTTCAACAAGAATTCTGACATATAAAAAGATTCGTCATCGACTGAGGCACATCTCGTGATCTTAGTGCGTGTATTAAGATCATAGTACACAAGCTTACCATTCACGCTATTATTGTTGATCAAAGGTGTGGATGCATGTGTACTCCCAGGTGGTGTTGTTGTAGTAGTATAGGATGATGATTCAATCTGTACAGAAAAATAGGACGGAAGACCCTGATTTTATTCCTAACACCGGTTGCATCCATACTATACTTTGTTCCTAAATCTTCCAGTGCTTCTTTTCTCACCGTTTTGTTTGTGTACAACTTGGAAATAAAATGCTACAATGCAGGATGCTTTTTATAATCATCAATAAATCTTAAAGTGACCTTTTCGTCACTCATGACACAGGTATGCAAAAAACACGTTAAAACATCTCAAATGTTTAAAAGTTTTACAATTAGGTATGCTATTTGATTAAAATAAACTGCTGTGAAAGGTAAACTCACTGGCAATCTTAGATGACGCACGAGAAAAACAAAAATAGCTCCCACAGGTTTGGATTCTTGTTCAACACAGGTTTCAATACGAACATTTGAACTTGCAACTTGTAAGATACAGACAATAAAGCATGCATTACGAGCCCTACACTTTCAACATAACGCATGGCTAAACGAACAAGTGCCAGACGTAGCTGTCAGTTTCAGTATTCCATTTTAATTACAGTATCAGATGATTAAAATAACAGCTGTTCAAATGTTGTCAAATAATGGGCCATTTAGTTCCAATGTGTAATACACTTTCAATAAAATAGATATTTTTTAACAGATTATTACAAATATATCTCATTTGTAAACTAAAAGTTATATAAACACTGTTTTGTGTTTTATAAAAGTTTTACAAAAAAGAGTGCTTTATTAGATATTTCATAAGACAAAAATTAAATGGCCGCAATTATCAAAGTATTTAAACAGCTTTAAAAATGTATTTTTTCTTATATAATATCTTCTGGCATGAACCCGTTTTCCAAGTTTTATAAAGATAACAACAAAGATTAAATTAATAGGTAAAATATTTCTGACACCAATGTTGAGTTCCCCTGTTGCCACGATAAAAAAATACGTAAAAGGTATATATTTATGGCCATAGGCGTAGCGTGACCTAATAATTTGGGGGGGCACGGGGTCTCCGGGGGGGGTGGTCCCGTGGAAACTTTTTTGAAAACTACCACTTAAGAACTAAAGTAAAGTATATGTGTATTTTTGTTAAACATTGGTTTTAATCAATTTTTACTATATTGATGGATTGTAAAAAGACTCAATTTCAAATTATACAAGTTTATTCTATTCTAGACATAACTGCAAGGACATTTATAACACAAAAACAAATTTGTGTACAAGACAAAGTTTTAAGGTGAACAGAACTACAGTAATGGTTTTCAACGAACCAATTTTCGTTACTTCTAATGAAGCATTAGCCTCCTATCGGCTAGATTTGAAAATCTGTCAACTAACAGATCTAGTTTTTTATCTTTCATGTATTCAGACGTCAATTCTTGCTCAATAGACATCAGGGCAAGCCCACTTAAGCGGTCTTCTGTCATGGTGCTTCGAAGAAATGTCTTTAGCCTTCGTAGTGTAGAAAACGATCTTTCTGCGCTTGCTGTTGTGATAGGCCACGAAAGTGATATTTCTAGTAGCTGCCAAACATCTGGTGCACTGGCTTGAAGATCATTCTCAATAAAAAAATCAGCCAACTCTTGGGACGTTATTCTTGTGGTTGCTTTGTCTGTTTTGACAAAATTGTTCTTTGCATAACAGTGAAAAAACTTAAGATATACAGAGAAACTTAAAGACAAGTTATAAAACTTTTGGATTGCCATAACAGCGTTGTTGTCAATTTCGGTCCAATTAAATAGTAACTGGGCAATGCAGTTGATTTTATCATAATCGTTCTTGGAAAAACGAGATTGCAGGTTTACAATTACTGTGTCTAAAGCAGCAAAGTAAATGCCAGTCTTGAACATCTGTTCAGGTTCAGGTTCAGGTGATTGATGAAATGCAGCATCTGAAGAGCTACTACTAGCTTCAAGTTTTTTCGGAATCTTCCGTTTGCGTGGTAGTGAAGGCCTTTCAACTGACAAACCTTTCATACCATATTTGTTACACTGTTCTTCTGACTCATTCCACATCTGAATAAAGCCATCATCATTTCTGTCCAGTTTTAAACAGTCAATGACTGATTCAACTTTTGCAAAAACCTTAGAAATGTCAAGAGATTCACTCTGCAGTTCTTTGGAGAGTATATCAGTCTGACTCAAAACGCTGTGCAATAGTTTTAAACTGAATACAAATTCAAATGTGCTGATTTGTTTGGCTAGACCATCAGCTTCGGCTGCAATTTTACGATTTGATACATCGTTTGCAATAACTTCCAAAGTTTCGTACACTTCAGGGAGCTGCTCTAGAATTACATGGATTGCTTTGTGTCGAACTGTCCATCTAGTTCGAGACAAGCTCACCAGTCTTTTCATTTTTGTTTCTCCGCTTTGCTTACATATTGATTCAAATATTGAAAACCTGTTAGCTGATGCATTAATTAAGTTATACAGGTGATTTACTATGGATAAGCAATTCCGAAGCTGTCTTATTTCTTCACAAAATCTCTGAATAGCCAGATCAAGCAAGTGGGCATGGCAGTGTGTGTACAAAGCTTTAGGCTCTTCTTCTTGGAACCTTGAGGCAACACCTATGAATTTGCCGCTCATGTTACTAGCTCCATCATATGCCTGGCCGTGCATTTTATTTAAGCTTATACCCAACTGCTGCAGATACTGTTTAATAGTGTGATGTAAATTTTCACCAGTAGTGTCTGACACATCAACGAAGCCCAAAAACCTTTCATTGATTTTAATGTGTCCATCTATTTTAGTAATGTATCGAATGCAAATGCTAAGCTGTTCACGGGTTGAAATATCCGTAGTTTCATCACAAATAATTGAGTAGGCCAAAGCCTCACTCACCTCTTGGACAATTTGTTGAAGCATTTCACTTTTTATGCAATCTATTATCTCATTTTGTACCTGGGCACTTTTGTATGAATGGGCTGGGGATTTCATTAATGTTTGGATTCCTTCCTCCATTTGAGTAGATCTCAGTTGTAGCAGTTCTATAAAGTTCCCCCTGTTAAATGAAGCAGTACTCTCATCATGTCCTCTTAAGGCAAGATTCTGTTTTCCAAGGAATAGGATGTTTTCAATTATGAATTTTAAATACCTCCTATTCATCTCAACCATTTTAGTATGTGCCGAGGACAACGAATCTGCTACCGTGCTTCCTGCTTTTCTATACTCATTGAGAAACTGTTTAGATTTTTGATGCATTTCACTATTCTCATGTTTCCTGAATTTTTCCAAAGCTTTCTTCCAATTGTTCATGCCCAGTTTAGTGAATGACTCCTCCCCGCGACCAGACTTATGTTGACAAAATAGTCGGCATGGGTAACAAAATGCAGCGTCTTTAATGGGGCTATATTCGACCCAATTAAATTCACTGTACCAGGATTCTTTGAACTGCCTCGATTTGGATTGAATCTTGCTTACTTTAAAACAATCAACAGGCTGAAATGCTCCTTTTGCAATATCTGCACTTTGTACTCCCAATGAAGGATCTCTACTTTCGCCCTGGAATGTAGCATCACGATCTGGGCGTAAACAATATGGCGATTCATCACCAACGCTACCTCCAGTGCTACTTCCCGCTAAATGTCTATCTTCATTTACACTTTCACTTGAATTTCCAAGTTTTTTAAAGAATGTTAGTACAGAGGACTGTTTCTTAGACATGATAACAAACGAACATCCGCAAAAATTACACAAACAATAGCAGCTCATCTAGTAACAATAAGCTTATTGAACGAATAAAACGTGGCGACCACCTACACAACACAACACACGCGCACTGAGCTGGTATGATATCCCTCCGCCAGGCGTCGTCAATGCTCGGAGGCCCTCGGCCGGCGTCGGCTGGGCTCGGGTGCATTCGATCGGCTGCTCCAGCTCGGGCGCAACCGGCCAGAGTCGGCTCACCGGCACTTGTAAATTTAGTTGTAACACGCGCATACCTTACACACACAGAATCAAATTAGATGCATACAGAAAAATAGACTAACGGGGGATCTATATTAGTTATTCATTCGTAACTTTTAGTGTATACATATACGTAATTTAAAGATAATTTATATTATTTTTTTCTTTTTTTGCATAATGTTGGGGGGGGGCACGTGCCCCCCGTGCCCCCCCGGCCCGACGCCACTGTTTATGGCCATTGTAATTACTTTGT
This sequence comes from Homalodisca vitripennis, assembly GCF_021130785.1. Lineage (NCBI taxonomy): Eukaryota > Metazoa > Arthropoda > Insecta > Hemiptera > Cicadellidae > Homalodisca > Homalodisca vitripennis. The sequence goes on from NC_060210.1 coordinate 65,510,162, forward strand.
TCTTGGTATGTTTTGTTCTACACTTGATTTTGCCTCTTATTTCGATCAAGAAACTGTAACAGATATATCACAGATCAGAAGCCTACTTCTGTCAGAAGTAAACCATGATGGGTTTTATACTAGTCTTTAAATGTATAGTACAAGTTTAAGGACATTTTTTGGTAGATAAGTTAAGTACTAATCGCTGAAATCTACAACGGCGAAAAATAATTGTTATTCCTTGGTGAATGTACTCACTATTTATAAACGTAAACAAATTGGAGTTAATAAACAATGTTTACCTTGGACAGTTGATTACATTAGGTATGCTCCTTTAATTAATACTTCAGAACTTAAGAGATCATGATGAGATTTTTTGCAACTTTAAAAACCAGTAGGGTGTTGCCCGGAGGGATTTTAGACATAAGAATTCATCCCAGGGACCGTAAGAATCTCCATATAAAATGTCAGTATAATCAGTTAAATAGTTTACGCGTGAAAGCAAAGCAAACAAAAAAGGAACTTTCGCATTAATAATATTTATATGATATCTGTTACTCTCCATATGGCTCGGATAGTTTATTAATAACAAAAACGATTCTAAAACCCGATCAGTATTAGAAGCTCTGCTAACTCAGAAAAGGAGCACTGAGACGAACAAAAATGTAGCGTTGTAGCGTGCTCTAAGCAGTCTCGCAGCTGATAGCTTGCTCTAAGCTGTCTCGCAGCTGATTGATAGCGTGCTCTAAGCTTTCTCGCAGTTGATAGCGTGCTCTAAGCTGTCTCGCAGCTGATTGATAGCGTGCTCTAAGCTTTCTCGCAGTTGATAGCGTGCTCTAAGCTGTCTCACAACTGATTGATAGCCTGCTCTAAGCTGTCTCGCAGCTAATTGATAGCGTGCTCTAAGCTGTCTCGCAGCTGATTGATAGCGTGCTCTAAGCTGTCTCGCAGCTGATTGATAGCGTGCTCTAAGCTGTCTCACAACTGATAGCGTGCTCTAAGCTGTATCGCAGCTGATAGCGTGCTCTAAGCTGTCTCCCAGTTGATAGCCTGCACTAAGCTGTCTCACAACTGATAGCGTGCTCTAAGCTGTCTCGCAGCTGATAGCGTGCTCTAAGCTGTCTCGCAGTTGATAGCGTGCTCTCTGACGCTTGTCGGTGTCCTTTGTGTTCTAGACCGTAGCTGCTCCTCTGCACCCACTTCTTGTAGGTTACTCCGATGCTATACTTTTACAGTTGACTCTCTATCTGCAAATAAAATATCCCTTTGAAATAAAACAGCCACTTTCAGACCGTCTAATAATGTGTCTATTTAAATGTGTTTATATACCTTTCGTCAGCGATTGAAAAACAATATTTTGCTTACGCCTGGCCTGTCAATGTTAAAAAACCATCATCTAAATAGGAATACATTCCATAATTACAATTTTTCTGCACTAGACATTGTTGGCAATTAAAACACACACACACACACACACACACACACACACACACACACACACACACACACACACACACACACACACACACACACACACACACACACACACACACACACACACACACACACTAGCACGGACACAGACACTAAGTTAGAATACTTTTAATACACTATAACCACGTTTGGCAGGCCTACAGGTGTCTGTATTCTTTATTTATGCACAGAACGTTGACATTTGCATTAGATTAAAACGTTATATTCCGCTCACACCAGATAATGCAAGTTTGGCGGATATACACTTTCGTGTAATAAGCATTTTCAAGAAGGGTAATTTCCGGGAAGAGGGATGATTGTTTTAGAACCAATGCTATAAACATTACGTAATTAGAAAGGTGTTGTTAATACAATTACAGCACAATAATACAAAGCATCAGTGTTTTCGTTGTCGTGGAGTTGTGTATGGCATGTGTCCCATCAAGCCTCGAGTGCTAACGTATGTTCTAGAACGAGCCGAGACATAGCGCTGTAGACCTGATGTGTTGTGCTTTGACCTGATTATGTCAATTAGGGGTGAACTGAGAGAGGGTTGCGGGGGAGGGAGCGATCTGGAACTGAGATGCTCGATAGCCACAGCCAGCGCACACTAGTTCGAGATAAGAAGTTCCCATTTTTTTAACTAGAGGCCTCCCTCGGCCTACAGAAAATTAAGTCATGACAAAAGCATGAGCGTGACCAGTTCAAAATTTCACTGCTATTCCGTGATCGTTGCTTGAGTTTATTTATTGATGAAGGGTATCCCACAAACAAAAGTAACAAGGTTAAAAACCGTCAATACTGATATAAAAGCAACAAAACTTAAACGTTAAAACTACTTACTAATCAAATATTTTAGTACACCGTTCCTTCATTGTAAAGATAACAGGATTTCTGACATTTGTTATCGTTGTATGTTACAAATATAGATACCACGTTTCGAGTATTGGAATATATCATCTTCTTTACGACTAAATAAACAATACCTGGTGTTAAGTGAGCACAAAAATGAACTCGCTAGTAATCAGAAAATTCTTATTCTATTCTTATTCTCATTTGAAGAAAACCTTGATTTTTTGCCAGTCAATGTAACCCAAAAAGATTTGCATTATCCGGTGTAGTTGTATTTAAAAGACTGGACCCCATAGCTAGAATTCAGAAATCTTGTAGATTCTATGCAGAGCTCTTTTTTTAATGACTGCTTAATTTGTTCAAAACATTAAGATAATTTGTCGCATGTATATAATATAGATGCGAATTCCCAAACTCAACTTCCAAGATACAACTGGATACTTCGATTGAACTATAGTAAAAAATAAATATTTCATTTGTGTTGTTAACAAAGACCTCAGCCATAACTTCAGTACCATTCTTTATCAGTCGGTTTTCCTAGAGTATTTTAATATTTCAATTGCTGTCCATTTGGATTATATTGGTATATTTAATGTGGTGCAGTTAGATTTTGAAGACGAACTGAAACAGTTAATCCCTAAAGCGTTTATTAACTCTCATAATGTAAAAATTTACATTTTCTTTAACTATCCCGACACCTACCAAACTCTGACCACATGTCGTGGCGAGAGAAGGTTACTGTAGACTCAGATAGATGTACTAGAGCTCGTGTAGTCTAGAGTGTTGACAAACCTCGTGCGGTGATATTATTATGCGTGTCTGTCACCGCCAGTTGTCTACTCCGCCACTCACCACCCTCTGACAACAGGTCATGGCGACAGAAGGTTACTGTAGACTCAGATAGATGTACTAAAGCTCGTGTAGTCTGGAGTGTTGGCAAACCTCGTGCGGTGTTATTATTATGCGTGTCTGTCGCCGCCAGCTGTCTACTCCGCCACCCACCACCCTCTGACCATAGGTCGTGGCGAGAGAAGGTTACTGTAGACTCAGATAAATGTACTAGAGCTCGTGTAGTCTAGAGTGTTGACAAACCTCGTGCGGTGATATTATTATGCGTGTCTGTCACCGCCAGTTGTCTACTCCGCCACTCACCACCCTCTGACAACAGGTCATGGCGACAGAAGGTTACTGTAGACTCAGATAGATGTACTAAAGCTCGTGTAGTCTGGAGTGTTGGCAAACCTCGTGCGGTGTTATTATTATGCGTGTCTGTCGCCGCCAGCTGTCTACTCCGCCACACACCACCCTCTGACCACAGGTCTTAGAGGGAGAGAAGGTTACTATAGTTTCAGATAGATGTACTAGAGCTCGTGTAGTCTAGAGTGTTGACAAACCTCGTGCGGTGATATTATTATGCGTGTCTGTCACCGCCAGTTGTCTACTCCGCCACTCACCACCCTCTGACAACAGGTCATGGCGACAGAAGGTTACTGTAGACTCAGATAAATGTACTAGAGCTCAGCGCAGTGTAGTCTGGAGTGTTGGCAAACCTCGTGCGGAGATATTATTACGCGTGTCTGTCGCCGCCAGCTGTCTACTCCGCCACCCATCACCCTCTGACCATAGGTCGTGGCGAGAGAAAGTTACTGTAGGCTCAGATAGATGTACTAGAGCTCGTGTAGTCTGCAGTGTTGGCAAACCTCGTGCAATGATATTTATATGCGTGTCTGTCGCCGCCAACTGTCTACTTCGCCACTCATCACCCTCTGACAACAGGTCACAGCGAGAGAAGGTTACTGTAGACTCAGATAGATGTACTAAAGCTCGTGCAGTCTGGAGTGTTGGCAAACATCGTGCGGTGATATTATTATTCGTGTCTGTCGCCGCCATCTGTCTACTCCGCCACACACCACCCTCTGACCACAGGTCTTAGAGGGAGAGAAGGTTACTATAGTTTCAGATAGATGTACTAGAGCTCGTGTAGTCTGGAGTGTTGGCAAACCTCGTGCGGTGATATTATTATGCGTGGCTGTCGCCGCCAGCTGTCTACTCCGCCACCCACCACCGTCTGACCCTAGGTCGTGGAAAGAGAAGGTTACTGTAGACTCAGATTGATGTACTAGAGCTCGTGTAGTCTGGAGTATTGGCTTACCTCGTGCGGTGATATTATTTCGCGTGTCTGTCGCCGCCAGCTGTCTACTCCGCCACCCACCACCCTCTGACCATAGGTCGTGGCGAGAGAAGGTTACTGTAGGCTCAGATAGATGTACTAGAGCTCAGCGCAGTGTAGTCTGGAGTGTTGGCAAACCTCGTGCGGTGATATTATTATGCGTGGCTGTCGCCGCCAGCTGTCTACTCCGCCACCCGCCACCCTCTGACCACAGGTCTTAGCGAGAGAAGGTTACTATAGTTTCAGATAGATGTACTAAAGATCAGCGCAGTGTAGTCTGGAGTGTTGGTGAACGTCGTGCGGTGATATTATTATGCGTGTCTGCCGCCGCCAGCTGTCTACTCAGTCACCCACCACCATCTGACCACAGGTCTTAGCGAGAGAAGGTTAATATAGTTTCAGATAGATGTACTAGAGTTCGTGTAGTCTGGAGTGTTGGCAAACGTCGTGCAGTGATATTATAAGCGTGTCTTTCGCCGCCACCTGTCTACTCAGCCACCCACCACCCTCTGACCACAGGTCTTAGCAAAAGAAGGTTACTATAGTTTCAGATAGGTGTACTAGAGCACGTGTAGTCTGGAGTGTTGGCAAACCTCGTGCGGTAATATTATTATGCGTGTCTGCCGCCGCCAGCTTTCTACCCTGCAACCCACAACCCTCTGACCACAGGTCGTGGCGAGAGAAGGTTACTGTAGACTCAGATAGATGTACTAGAGCTCGTGTTGCTTGGAGTGTTGGCAAACCTCGTGAGGTAATATTATTATACGTGTCTGCCGCCGCCAGCTTTCTACCCTGCCACCCACCACCCTCTGACCACAAGTCGTTGCGAGAGAAGGTTACTATAGTTTCAGATAGATGTACTAGAGCTCAGCGCAGTGCAGTCTGGAGTGTTGGTGAACCTCGTGCGGTGATATTATAATGCGTATCTGCCGCCGCCAGCTGTCTATTCAGCCACCCACCACCCTCTGACAACAGGTCACAGCGAGAGAAGGTTACTATAGTTTCAGATAGATGTACTAGAGCTATGTGGAGTGTAGTCTGGAGTGTTGGTGAACGTCGTGCGGTGATATTATTATGCGTGTCTGCCGTCGCCAGCTGTCTACTCAGCCACCCACCAACCTCTGACCACAGGTCGTAGCGAGAGAAGGTTACTGTAGACTCAGATAGATGTACTAGAGCTCGTGTAGCTTGGAGTGTTGGCAAACCTCGTGAGGTGATATTATAATGCGTGTCTGCCGCCGCCAGCTGTCTACTAAGCCACCCACCACCCTCTGACCACAGGTCGTTGCGAGAGGAGGTTTTAATAGTTTCAGATAGATGTACTAGAGCTCAGCGCAGTGCAGTCTGGAGTGTTAGTGAACCTCGTGCGGTGATATTATTGTGCGTGTCTGTCGCCGCCAGCTGTCTATTTAGTCACCCACTACCCTCTGACCACAGGTCTTAGCGAGAGAAGGTTACTATAGTTTCAGATAGATGTACTAGAGCACGTGTAGTCTGGAGTGTTGGCAAATCTCGTGCGGTGATATTTTATGCGTGTCTACCGCCGCCAGCTTTCTACCCTGCCACCCACCATCCTCTGACCACAGGTCGTATCGAGAGAAGGTTACTGTAGACTCAGATATATGTACTAAAGGTCGTGTAGCTTGGAGTGTTGGCAAACCTAGTGAGGTGATATTATTATACTTGTCTGCCGCCGCCAGCTTCCTACCCTGCCACCCACCACCCTCTGACCACAGGTCTTAGCGAGAGAAGGTTACTATAGTTTTTGATAGATGTACTAGCGCTCAGCGCAGTGTAGTCTGGAGTGTTGGCAAACGTCGTGCAGTGATATTATTATGCGTGTCTTTCGCCGCCAGCTGTCTACTCAGCCACTCACCACCCTCTGACCACAGGTCTTAGCGAGAGAAGGTTACTATAGTTTCAGATAGATGTACTAGAGCTCAGCGCAGGGTATTCTGGAGTGTTGGTGAACCTCGTGCGGTGATATTATAATGCGTGTCTGCCGTCGCCAGCTGTCTACTCAGCCACCCACCACCCTCTGACCACAGGCCGTTGCGAGAGAAGGTTACTATAGTTTCAGATAGATGTACTAGAGCTCAGCGCAGTGTAGTCTGGAGTGTTGGTGAACCTCGTGCCGTGATATTATAATGCGTGTCTGCCGCCGCCAGCTGTCTACCCTGCCACCCACCACCCTCTGACCACAGGTCGTAGCGAGAGAAGGTTACTGTAGACTCAGATAGATGTACTAGAGCTCAGCGCAGTGTAGTCTGGAGTGTTGGTGAACCTCGTGCGGTGATATTATTAATGCGTGTCTGCCGCCGCCAGCTGTCTACTCAGCCACCCACCACCCTCTGACCACAGGTCGTAGCGAGAGAAGGTTACTATAGTTTCAGATAGATGTACTAGAGCTCAGCGCAGTGTAGTCTGGAGTGTTGGTGAACCTCGTGCGGTGATATTATTAATGCGTGTCTGCCGCCGCCAGCTGTCTACTCAGCCACCCACCACCCTCTGACCACAGGTCGTTAGCGAGAGAAGGTTACTATAGTTTCAGATAGATGTACTAGAGCTCAGCGCAGTGTAGTCTGGAGTGTTGGTGAACCTCGTGCGGTGATATTATTAATGCGTGTCTGCCGCCGCCAGCTGTCTACTCAGCCACCCACCACCCTCTGACCACAGGTCGTAGCGAGAGAAGGTTACTATAGTTTCAGATAGATGTACTAGAGCTCAGCGCAGTGTAGTCTGGAGTGTTGGTGAACCTCGTGCGGTGATATTATAATGCGTGTCTGCCGCCGCCAGCTGTCTACTCAGCCACCCACCACCCTCTGACCACAGGTCGTAGCGAGAGAAGGTTACTATAGTTTCAGATAGATGTACTAGAGCTCAGCGCAGTGTAGTCTGGAGTGTTGGTGAACCTCGTGCGGTGATATTATTATGCGTGTCTGCCGCCGCCAGCTGTCTACTCAGCCACCCACCACCCTCTGACCACAGGTCGTAGCGAGAGAAGGTTACTATAGTTTCAGATAGATGTACTAGAGCTCAGCGCAGTGTAGTCTGGAGTGTTGGTGAACCTCGTGCGGTGATATTATAATGCGTGTCTGCCGCCGCCAGCTGTCTACTCAGCCACCCACCACCCTCTGACCACAGGTCTTAGCGAGAGAAGGTTACTATAGTTTCAGATAGATGTACTAGAGCTCAGCGCAGTGTAGTCTGGAGTGTTGGTGAACGTCGTGCGGTGATATTATTATGCGTGTCTGCCGCCGCCAGCTGTCTACTCAGCCACCCACCACCCTCTGACCACAGGTCGTAGCGAGAGAAGGTTACTATAGTTTCAGATAGATGTACTAGAGCTCAGCGCAGTGTAGTCTGGAGTGTTGGCAAACCTCGTGCGGTGATATTATTATGCGTGTCTGCCGCCGCCAGCTTTCTACCCTGCCACCCACCACCCTCTGACCACAGGTCTTAGCGAGAGAAGGTTACTATAGTTTCAGATAGATGTACTAGAGCTCAGCGCAGTGTTGTCTGGAGTGTTGGTGAACCTCGTGCGGTGATATTATTATGCGTGTCTGCCGCCGCCAGCTGTCTACTCAGCCACCCACTACCCTCTGACCACAGGTCGTTGCGAGAGAAGGTTACTATAGTTTCAGATAGATGTACTAGAGCTCAGCGCAGTGTAATCTGGAGTGTTGGTGAACCTCGTGCGGTGATATTATAATGCGTGTCTGCCGCCGCCAGCTGTCTACTCAGCCACCCACCACCCTCTGACCACAGGTCGTAGCGAGAGAAGGTTACTATAGTTTCAGATAGATGTACTAGAGCTCAGCGCAGTGTAGTCTGGAGTGTTGGTGAACCTCGTGCGGTGATATTATAATGCGTGTCTGCCGCCGCCAGCTGTCTACTCAGCCACCCACCACCCTCTGACCACAGGTCGTGGCGAGAGAAGGTTACTATAGTTTCAGATAGATGTACTAGAGCTCAGCGCAGTGTAGTCTGGAGTGTTGGTGAACCTCGTGCGGTGATATTATAATGCGTGTCTGCCGCCGCCAGCTGTCTACTCAGCCACCCACCACCCTCTGACCACAGGTCTTAGCGAGAGAAGGTTACTATAGTTTCAGATAGATGTACTAGAGCTCAGCGCAGTGTTGTCTGGAGTGTTGGTGAACCTCGTGCGGTGATATTATTATGCGTGTCTGCCGCCGCCAGCTGTCTACTCAGCCACCCACCACCCTCTGACCACAGGTCTTAGCGAGAGAAGGTTACTATAGTTTCAGATAGATGTACTAGAGCTCAGCGCAGTGTAGTCTGGAGTGTTGGTGAACGTCGTGCGGTGATATTATTATGCGTGTCTGCCGCCGCCAGCTGTCTACTCAGCCACCCACTACCCTCTGACCACAGGTCTTAGCGAGAGAAGGTTACTATAGTTTCAGATAGATGTACTAGAGCTCAGCGCATTGTATTCTGGAGTGTTGGTGAACCTCGTGCGGTGATATTATAATGCGTGTCTGCCGTCGCCAGCTGTCTACTCAGCTACCCACCACCCTCTGACCACAGGCCGTTGCGAGAGTAGGTTACTATAGTTTCAGATAGATGTACTACAGCTCAGCGCAGTGTAATCTGGAGTGTTGGTGAACCTCGTGCCGTGATATTATAATGCGTGTCTGCCGCCGCCAGCTGTCTACTAAGCCACCCACCACCCTCTGACCACAGGTCGTTGCGAGAGAAGGTTACTATAGTTTCAGATAGATGTACTACAGCTCAGCGCAGTGTAATCTGGAGTGTTGGTGAACCTCGTGCCGTGATATTATAATGCGTGTCTGCCGCCGCCAGCTGTCTACTAAGCCACCCACCACCCTCTGACCACAGGTCGTTGCGAGAGAAGGTTACTATAGTTTCAGATAGATGTACTAGAGCTCAGCGCAGTGTAGTCTGGAGTGTTTGGAAACCTCGTGCGGTGATATTATTATGCGTGTCTGCCGCCGCCAGCTTTCTACCCTGCCACCCACCACCCTCTGACCACAGGTCGTGGCGAGAGAAGGTTACTGTAGACTCAGATAGATGTACTAGAGCTCAGCGCAGTGTAGTCTGGAGTGTTTGGAAACGTCGTGAGGTGATATTATTATGCGTGTCTGCCGCCGCCAGCTGTATACTCAGCCACCCACCACCCTCTGACCACAGGTCGTAGCGAGAGAAGGTTACTATAGTTTCAGATAGATGTACTAGAGCTCAGCGCAGTGTAGTCCGGAGTGTTGGTGAACCTCGTGCGGTGATATTATTATTTGTGTCTGCCGCCGCCAGCTGTATACTCAGCCACCTACCACCCTCTGTCCACAGGTCTTAGCGAGAGAAGGTTACTATAGTTTCAGATAGATGTACTAGAGCTCAGCGCAGTGTAGTCTGGAGTGTTGGTGAACCTCGTGCGGTGATATTATTATGCGTATCTGCCGCCGCCAGCTGTCTACTCAGCCACCCACCACCCTCTGACACAGGTCTTAGCGAGAGAAGGTTACTATTGTTTCAGATAGATGTACTAGAGCTCAGCGCAGTGTAGTCTGGAGTGTTGGTGAACCTCGTGCGGTGATATTATTATGCGTATCTGCCGCCGCTAGCTGTCTACTCCGCCACCCACCACCCTCTGACCACAGGTCGTTTATAATGCGCCGGAAAGGCGACCGGTGCTACATTTTCCATATTTTCTCCCTTTGCCTATCTCTATTATTCGTTGTGAGGAGTATTTGCCTCACAAATTTGCTTTAAATTTACAAATGTTATACTCAGAATAAAGTGACAATTAAAAAACGTACTAAATCCTTTTACGCAAAAAGTACTGTTAATTCAAATAACAAGGTAGGATACTTTTAATATTTGTCAAAAATTTCGTTGCTATTTAAAACTTTTGTGAAACACAAAACGTGCCTTCAACAAGCTAATGGATCCAGAATGGTCATATGTTCCGATGGCATAATTTCTTGTTAAAACAGTGATAGAATGTAGCTTTGTAGATTTGTTAGATTAAAAGTAGGGATGGATCGATTTCGATAGTTGATAACAGATATTTGGATACTGTTATCGAAACATTACTGCGAGGTCACATTCTAGTCATTGCAGGTCTTATCACTAGATTTTGATATGAGTCTGCTGCATCTATTCGAGAACGACAGCTGATCCTCATTACGTAAATGAAAACCATCGATAAAAAACAAAATAAACTAATTATAGGAGTTTTGAAAAAATATTATTCACTAAATGTTTTAAATTGATATTTACTAGCTAAAAACATACGCACGATTGCTAAATTTTATGTCGTAACTTATAAGTTTGTATAAATATGTCCTGTATAAAATATGTGTATGTTCATATTTAATATTTATTTATCATTGCTAAGGGTGGTTTAATCGGCTGGGTGCTTCTACTGGCCACATTTGCTCTAAAGGTAACAAAACGAAACAATTCAGTGAAATCAGGAATCGGTATAAAATTCAGAGTCAAGGCAACAGTTATTTTTTATATCAGTATCAGCATCGGTATCACAGTCGAATTATTTTGTATTAGCCTATCCTAATTAATAGTTAAACGAATGTTTCTGAATATTTTCTGAACTTTGTCGATTGGAACTTCCTATTCGCCAGTGAGATGGTCATGTATTTGAAGAGTAAATGCCTGTTCTGTACATCTTTGTTACTCTCTTACAAGCCGAACTCATTGATGAGATGTTGAAGCTCATGTTGACCCTGACAGGCCTTCTGCAAGATGTCACTGTTGTATACTGGACAAACGGACTGTAGGTCCACGCCATAAAACTGCAATTATGGATTTTCTGTTCTTTATACCATTGGCACACGAATATTGGTGTTTTGAAGGTATTTTAATGTTGGTTTGAGTGATCTGTTGCTAATAACTACTACCGTAGCAATACAATATACAAGTGAAATGGAAGCATCACTGGAGAGAAGAGTGTGCAGGTAGAAACACTAATGTACAGCCAGATCGGTATTGGAAAGTAGGATCGGCACTTTTACGGAGCCGACAGGTGTCGGCGTGGATTCACTGTCCCCACCCTGTTAAAATGTGACGTTAGCTACTCTCGTCAAAATGAGACGTGGACCTACAGTCCTACAATGTGTATTCTGCTGATAATTGTCAGTAATGTATCTTGTATTATTCCACATTTCTTTCTCCCGAGGTAGAATCATTATTCATTGTATGTCGGTTTTGGTACTTACAATCACAAATGTGATGTGCTCAATGATAAGGTTAAAGTATATTGAACCAGTTCACTAACTCAAGTTTCTGCTATATATTAAAAACCTCGTAGGGTGGATGACCGTTGGATAAGCTTATACACGTACTACAGCATAGGACGGTTCCATGATCCATAAAGAAACCAATCACGACTATGCATAATAATGCCTTTAAGGTATTCAAATGAGTTACTCATTTTCAACACTCTAAATACTAAAGAGGCCAAACGTGAGAAATATTTCAATTGATGTTTCAGAAATATGCGTTTTTGAGGTAATGATAATTTGCGGCTGATATGGGTACGACTTGAACACTAGTTGTATGCGTTGACCTGGACGACATGGACCTGACGACAAAGCCGCTGGTGTGACGGGATTGTTAGGGGAGGGGTTGTGGTAGTGGTTGGGAAGTGCGGCAAGGGGGTGCGGGGGGGCACATTTAGTTCAGAATGACAGCGCTCGACAACAGCAGAGAGCTCGTCTCAGCTCGCCAGTCACTGAACACACCTGAAACTACTTGAATAATGAAAACGCTGGCGTCGAGACGCTTAAATGCACTTCATGATGGGTTCACCCGTGTGTCATGTTTGTACATAGGACAGTATAACAATAGTGGATATAGCTTGGCGTTTTATGATTTAAAATGTCACTTATATTTCAATACTCGATATGGGTTTAAATATTTCGCATGTTAAGTAAACATGTATAAAGAGTTATTTACGACTGTGTATAATATTCATTTTAAAACTGTCCATGTTCGTAAATGTCGTATTCCATTTCGTATGTTAGACGGTCATCCAAGCTCAAGATAAACTCATATCAAATTATTCAAAAATCAAATATTCACTCTTCTCTACATCCATCTTAAAGGTTGTAACTAAAAATCAATGAGTTTTGGCAGTTAAATTTAAACCTCGCACAAAATTACTAATTTCAATTATACAAATAAACCAGAATTGGGACATCGTATTTACTCTTTGAGATAAACATTCTTGTAAATTAACATGTTCTTAGTAATATGGTTTTATCTCGTTTACACGGTTATGTTATATAATTTCAAAGCAAAGCAATTAGTGTCTTTGTTTATATTCTACAACTTTTGAGCTTTTTTTATGAAGTCCAAGTTTTTAACTTTACTTAACGTTTTGTGTTCCAGGTCTATTTTTAAATAAAAATGCATAATCTAGACTATGAACCTCAATCTTACATTAATTGGACGGGCAAGTACGTTTTGTATAATGTATTATGAATTTTTGAAAATGTTAATAAAGATTTATTTTATAAAAATAATGTAAGCTGTAAAATAGAGTGAATAAATTAATAAGACACATCTTTATATTTAGTTATATATTACTATTTATAAATAAGATGTTTTACTATATAGCACCTAATTTATGTAGTATTATTTCACATTTTTATTGATTTTACCTCATCAGTTTCCAAAATAAAATGTTTTTAATAATAAATAACATCTGAAACATTCCAACTTCCAAATGTCACATTGGTTATCTGTATAGGATGTCATTCTTTTAAGGGTATAAGTAAGAAACCTCTACCTGTAGGATACTTGCTGGACAATCGCTTACCAGAAATAATTCTATATTATTTCAAAACGATAAGAGCAAGGAAGAACTTATGAATATAGGACAGTAAACTTAAACAAAACTAACTCCAAGTCCAATGTATCTGGTAGCTGGAGTGTTACTTGTCTGTGGTCTCTCAGCTATGTGAACTACGAAACAAAGCTAACTCCAAGTCCAGTGTGTCTGGTAGTTTGGATCGTCACTTGTCTCTGGTCTCTCAGCTATGTCAACTACGAAACAAAGCTAACTCCAAGTCCAGTGTGTCTGGTAGTTTGGATCGTCACTTGTCTGTGATCTCTCAGCTATGTCAACTACGAAACAAAGCTAACTCCAAGTCCAGTGTGTCTGGTAGTTTGGATCGTCACTTGTCTGTGATCTCTCAGCTATGTCAACTACGAAACAAAGCTAACTCCAAGTCCAGTGTGTCTGGTAGTTTGGATCGTCACATGTCTGCGATCTCTCAGCTATGTCAGGTGCGAAATAAAAATAACTCTAAGTTTAGCGTCTGGTAGATAGACCGACATCTGTTTGATTGAAACAGTCGAGACATTGTTAACGGTCCTGGTCGTTGAGGGTATCGAATGTAAAATAATGTTTGATTAAACATAAGCCAGTTTGACAATGTTAACCAAAATTATGACATTTTTGTGTCGTATAAACACAAAATTCCGGTCATTGATAAACATCAAAAGGTTTCTCAATCGTATTTTGAATTCTCAATTTATACCACTATCTTTTAATAGGCTTTTCATTTTATATTTTGTTTTAACAATTATTAGTGGTATTTGTTTCTAATAATTTGTCAAGAAGAGTTTATACTATGAATGTATTGTTCTGTCCATATTGATACAATTTGTTCAATCCGGCACCTGTAATGAATGCCTTTTAGATAAGTGTATCGAGTATTAAAAACACAGTTTTAGTACAAAAGCATTCAAGATTGGGAAAGAGTAGTCTTTTGTAACATATAAATAATAAGATTTTAGCCTAGTTTTCTATTCTGTTTCTACCTTCTTCCCCTTAGACTTAGAGCAAAGGAAGAGTTTCGGAGAGACGAACTCTTTGCTTCTCTGGAGCTAATTATAAGAGTACAGATTATTTGTTAGGTCATTCATCACGTTCATAAACATTAATTTAAGATTTTTTCATACATTATACTTTTATTGATATTATGTGTATTTTTATACTTCTTGTTTTAGTATAAGGTCACCAAAGCCTTGCTTATATTTAAGAAATATGTGTCTTTTTCTGAAAAAAAATAAATAAATAAAAACAGAAAAATCCAAGTGTTTTTTATGCTAGTAAAATTCAGAATAATTAATATAATTTGGAAAGCTGCTTAAGGGGAAAATATAGAAAGCGAAAAAAGCATGAAATAATGTTACTTTATATCGCTGAAAGCTATTTTTATCAGGGGATCCCAAAATTTACTGTAACGCAACACTTCAAAGCTACAAGAAAACAACACTCTCGGTTTATACCTTATAATATTGAAACAAATTTTTTTTATAATAAATAAGCGTTTATTTTGCGATATTGATAATATTAAATGCACCACTGGATAGTATCAATATAGGAACAGAAGCAATACACCTTATTTGTTTAATTTCGTGCGTTCATTTAAACACATTTCGTTTTAAGCTCTGATATGTCTTTAATCATTATGGATCAAAACTTTAGTAACGGTACTTTGTTTTCAACAGTCTACAACTAAGCATACAATCAAATTAATAAATTCTCTTTAAGGGAGTTTATTAGAAAATCCTAAATTGTTTACAGACGTGTAAGTTTGTTCGATTTTCAGCAACCCAAGAGGATGCAAAAGCGGTGAATGAAACGAATGTGAGACGAAGTTATATTCTGGGAAATAGGAAGCCACACAAAGCTTGTGACCGTGCGTCCAGTTCGGCCTGCCTTGTGGTGTGTGGTCTGTTCTAGTGAGAGGGTGGATTGTGTGTGGTGGGGGGAAGGGAGTATAATGCCAATACACACACAATACCGCCACCGCTTGGCAGTGCAGCACACCCTACGGTGAACTTTACATCACCTAAACTCACTGGGCATCGAGAATGGAAATGTCGAATTTGCGCTGGACAAATAGATTCTGGTCGCGTTGGAAAAAAACTGTTGAAACTTCAACGTTTACACATATGCAGTTAGTTACTATGACTAGTTATTTTTCTTTATAACACTGTTGAGTCGTGGGGTATTTAGCTATATAGGAAGGATGTTCACCAACTAATATAGTATCCTACTCAAGGACAGGGCCATTCAACGTTTACACATATGCAGTTAGTTACTATGACTAGTTATTTTTATTTATAACACTGTTGAGTCGTGGGGTATTTAGCTATATAGGAAGGATGTTCACTAACTAATATAGTATCCTACTCAAGGACAGGGCCATTCAACGTTTACACATATGCAGTTAGTTACTATGACTAGTTATTTTTCTTTATAACACTGTTGAGTCGTGGGGTATTTAGCTATATAGGAAGGATGTTCACCAACTAATATAGTATCCTACTCAAGGACAGGGCCATTCAACGTTTACACATATGCAGTTAGTTACTATGACTAGTTATTTTTCTTTATAACACTGTTGAGTCGTGGGGTATTTAGCTATATAGGAAGGATGTTCACTAACTAATATAGTATCCTACTCAAGGACAGGGCCATTCAACGTTTACACATATGCAGTTAGTTACTATGACTAGTTATTTTTATTTATAACACTGTTGAGTCGTGGGGTATTTAGCTATATAGGAAGGATGTTCACCAACTAATATAGTATCCTACTCAAGGACAGGGCCATTCAACGTTTACACATATGCAGTTAGTTACTATGACTAGTTATTTTTATTTATAACACTGTTGAGTCGTGGGGTATTTAGCTATATAGGAAGGATGTTCACTAACTAATATAGTATCCTACTCAAGGACAGGGCCATTCAACGTTTACACATATGCAGTTAGTTACTATGACTAGTTATTTTTATTTATAACACTGTTGAGTCGTGGGGTATTTAGCTATATAGGAAGGATGTTCACCAACTAATATAGTATCCTACTCAAGGACAGGGCCATTCAACGTTTACACATATGCAGTTAGTTACTATGACTAGTTATTTTTATTTATAACACTGTTGAGTCGTGGGGTATTTAGCTATATAGGAAGGATGTTCACTAACTAATATAGTATCCTACTCAAGGACAGGGCCATTCAACGTTTACACATATGCAGTTAGTTACTATGACTAGTTATTTTTATTTATAACACTGTTGAGTCGTGGGGTATTTAGCTATATAGGAAGGATGTTCACCTAACTAATATAGTATCCTACTCAAGGACAGGGCCATTCAACGTTTACACATATGCAGTTAGTTACTATGACTGGTTATTTTTCTTTATAACACTGTTGAGTCGTGGGGTATTTAGCTATATAGGAGGAAGGATGTTACATACTAATATAGTATCCTACTGCTGGGTCCCTACATGTCACTCCACCGTTCGTCGACACCTTGAATTAGACATGTTGCAGGACACGGGCTCCCTGAAGGCCAGAGCCCCGGTAAAATTGTCCAAAAAACCCGGTCTGAGTACGGGTCTGCCCAAGGATACAATTGATTGTATATACTCCAAAATTATATATTGTCTACTCAAATTGTATTTTGTAAAACGCAAAATCTTATATAAACTACTCGTAATTGAAGGGCATACTTTTATTTCCGTTACGTAAATTTTATTTTTTTACATTTATTAATAATATTTACTGAATAAATGTCTGTTAGAAATTTAACACGTTTTCACAAAATTGTAAAAATAGGAATTTCAATTATTTAAACTAAAACTAGCAGTTACCCGCGGTCTTACACTCAATTTCGGTTGAAAAACAAAGACACCATGGGGATATTTATCGCAATTGTAATTCTCAGGTGTATTTTTTTCCATGGTGATTTTGTCTTGTTTCCTAGACCAAGAATATGTATATATATATATTCACATATATATATATATATATATATATATATATATATATATATATATACACACATACACACAGGACTGAGAAGCCTACTTCGGCCATGCAGCGTCTAATTGTAATTTACTTTCAGTCTAACATATTTCCGGTCCTACAATACAGACCGTTTTGTTCCCTTATTCAAGAAGATATATACATAAGCAAGTTTGAGAAGCCTATCTCTGTCAAAAGAAAATTAAGATGGACTTTATAACAATCTTAGTTTAGTACGTCGAATACTGTACTTAATCAAATAAAGTATTTCATGTAGTAAAAGAACTGTATATTGACATTTACTCACGTTTACAAAAATAATATTTGGATTAAAAATATTAAAAGGACAAGTAATGATCTCCAATTAATACAAAACACCAGTTAGTACAGGAAATCAAAGATTATTTGTCTTGATCAATTTGTATCATCCAGAAAGAATTTAACATCTACATTTATACCCATGCACAACATTTATCACGAAATTCTTCTAGAAGTAATGTTGCACAGATTGTTAAAATTCACTTTCCCGTTTTAGTTGCTTATTGGAGAAACCTCATCGTGTGAAAAGATGTAATTGAAACAAGCGTAACTGAACAGACCAAACAAAGCAGTAGACTGAGCTTGGCTGAGCGGCAATTGCAACCACAGGTAATAGCTATGTCACAAGGAGTAGGGAGGAAATGAGCTGTTCTATGCAGCTGAGGAAGCGTACGAGTCATACAAGCGTCGCGTTAACTAACAATTCAACAATAGTGGTAATTTTTTAAATAACAATAACGAATCTACTATATTTGTAAACAAAGAACAAATTGTTAGTTTGCGATGTAGTTTGATATATTTTTAATTTTAATTTGCTTCATAAAATATATAAACTTCTTTTAATTTCATGAACTATCCATACACATTGTGTAAAGATAAAACACTATTATTATTATATTATTCCTCTTCAACAGTATATCGTTAAAATAATCCGTTACAGTCTGTAATGATCTAATTAATTAACATGTACATATGCCATCTTCAATTTAATTGACAAATGTAAACGAGAACGGGATTATCTATAGAAGACTTAATGGGTTAGTTTGAGAATAATGTAGCAAATGTACACTTCGGGCCGCAGTGATCGGTGCCTGGTTAACACATGCGCTTTAATTATTTTACCCTAGAACTGTATAGAACAAGTCTTTTTATAAAATCAGCATCTTGTATAGAACAAAATCATATGCATTTGTTTTTTTTCTCATTTAAACCTCAGTGTCTTAGCTATGCCGGCTTCGATGTTCACTGGTTTTTATTGTCAAAGTACATGATTGGACCTCCCCGGGATTTGAACCCGCGATATCTCGGTTAGAGAGCCGACACTATAACTATTAGCCTACGGAGGAGGACGGCATTTGTTTTTGTCTAAAACATGTGTTTAGATTATTATTGCATTGTTTACATTTTTTATGATCAAATTAAAACGATAGTGAATATGAAAGTTATATTTTGAGCATACTGTACCGCATTGACGTAGGGGAATTATGATGGGGAATATTCACTATCTCTCTCTCTCTCTCTCTCTCTCTCTCTCTCTCTCTCTCTCTCTCTCTCTCTCTCTCTCTCTCTCTCCCTCTCTCTCTCTCTCTCCCTCCCTCCCCCCCCCCCCCCTCTCTCTCTCTCTCTCTCTCTCTCTCTCGCGCACTACTTCGTATTCTCATGAATTAACATCGAAATAGTAGTGTAGCGTAGATATTTCGTGAATTGAATATTCAAAGAAACAAATCCAAACGAACTGTTACAAATATTTATTATCTACATTGCATCAACTCCATGAACACGAAAGGCTGTTTTAACTTTAAATTGCCGCATTAAACCTAAAATAACTAATTTACTAAAATATTAGTTTAGTTAGTCTTTGCAATTAAATGCGTACACTATAACAGTAATAAAGAATCTATTTATATGCTTAGAAAGGTTTGTAGAAAATATAGAGGACATTTTATATACCCAATACGACACCTTACGGCAGGGCTTCCCAAAATGTGCACCGCCGGACCTTGGGGCGCATTGAAATCCTGACAGGGGTGCCGCGTTTCAAACACACCGATTAAGAAAATAACATATAGCGTGAAAAAACTTAAAATATATATTAATAATAATAATATTCTTTATTGCATCAACAATTTCACAATTAATTGCATTGCATGCGTCAACATTTGAGGTATTAAACACACAATACTTAAATGTGAGAGTCAATAAACAAGGCAGTTAACAAGTATTTGGAATTTCATGGTAACTGGACATCAGGACTGGGAAATTGTTTGTTGATAATTTCAAGGATTTTCATCCCAGCGGCTCTTCCAAGAGTACGTCATCCACCATCACTGCGGGTCGCCAATGCTCTTGTTGCCGAAGGCAAAAATTCATCACATTTGATTTCGAACTGTTTGTTTTCAAATTGAGTTTTGAGAAATGTTCAATGCATGAATTCACCTCAATGAATGATTTCACCTCGAGATCTTGTTTTGATTTTGATCTGATACAGAGAGTCGTGTCGTCAGCATACTGAACCACTTTTCCATTCTGGATTGAATAATTCAGTCTGTTGACGTATAATATGAAAAGGACTGGCCCTAATATTGATCCCTGAGGGACACCATAGGGCATTTTTACTTTGTCTGACAGAGCATTCGCAATCTGCACGCACTGCTCTCTGTCCGCGAGGTAAGACGAGAGCCAACGGTGCGGCAGACCCCGAATACCACTTGTCCACAACTGGTGCAACAGTGTCGCATGATGCACACAGTCAAAAGCTTTGGAGAGGTCAAGAAATATGCTGAGCACATGTTCTCCTCTCCTCTCCTCTCCAGGCCATCGACAACGTTGTTGATGAGATCCGTCACAGCATCAATGGTTGACTTGTTTTTCCTGAACCCAAACTGTTCAGGACAGATGATTTCAAAATGATTGAGGAACTTTTCAAGTTGTTTGAGAAACGTTTTTTCGAAAATTTTGCTGAAGGTGGGAAGAATTGAAATCGGACGATAGTTGCTGGATATGCAAGGATCGTCCTTTTTGAAAATTGGAATCACTTTTGCTGTCTTCAGTGCAGACGGAAAAATGCCTTGTGCATTTTTATTATTGCTTTCACGCTGTACCAGATTCATAATGTCATATCGAATTATTTAATGATAATTAATATACCTAGAGCTCCACAAATTACTTCAAATTACTTTTTCATTAAAACAATTAAGACTAACAAAAGAGATTGTACGACATCACATGAATAGCGAGCATTCTGGTGAGGCACACTTGCAACTATTTCTTGGAACGTTTTACCTTGACGCTAAACATCACTCCACCCAGACAAGCCAATAAGGATGACATTGAGTAGCAAAAATGTGTTGTGACACAAATATCGCATGTCATACAAAGCTGAAGTTTTTAAATAGAATCTAGATTTTTGGATGGCTATCATGGCTACAGGTGAATACACAACATTTACTGCCTTAAACAGTTTATTGAAGAAAGAATTTTCCGAACTGAGTGTATTTTGAAGAATATCTCCCTATCAACGATGACAACTCTATTATGTGAGTATCAAATCCATTTAACAAAGAAATATATCTAAACCTTGAAGAGAGTAAAAACTGGTGAAGAATTCCCAACAAATACCTCGTTAAAGACTGGATTCAAAACGAATTATTTTCTATAGTTTTGGTATAAAGTCAGAAAAGGAAACCCTGCAAATTGCCAGAAAAGCGTTGCTTGTGTTGATACCCTTTGCAACTTTTTACTTTTGTAAAGCGTGCTTCTCAGCTGTGGCGGTCATCAAATTGAAATGCAGACGAAACTTAAAAATTTCAAAACTAGGGTGTGTTGCAGTTTCGAAAAAGAATTCAGATTTTGATGTAATAATGGAAGGGACAGTCTCATCCTTCGCATAGACTTTTAGCAAACATTTCCGATTGGCTTGTGTCAAACTTTAAACGAATATTACGAAATGTGATTAGTTTGAGTGGATATAATCTGACTAACTAAACTAAAGTATTTTTTATGAAGCATTCATTATTATTAAAACAATATTTAGAATGTTAAAATCTTTGTACTTTTCTTTTTTTAATCTATACTATTTAATTGTACTACATCAAGTCTAACAATAATATAATAGAAGTATTTTTCTCAACAAAAATGAATAGTAGATATTTTAAAATGTAGTAGAAACACAATTTTTATTTGATATTTTTATGATGGCTAATTTAAAATAGGCATACAGGTAAATGTTTTACCGATGTGAATAAATTATGATGTGAATTATAAAGTCACAATACTTTATTGTTATTCCTCATCGACTCTATTCTGATGAGCGGTGCCGCAGGGGTTGGAGCCGTGGAAAGTAGTACAAACCTAAAGGGGACCTTGAGTCCAAAACTTTTGGGAAACTCTGCTTTACAGGCTGAATCTTGCTTGTCAAAAATTGTTTGTATTCTACACATAATTTTAACATGTAAATAATTGTACAGTTTTAAAGTTGTTGCAAACAATCAGAAGGATTACTATTATATTACATTTTTTACTATTTTATGCTCTCCGACATTGAAACAAGAGACGCTACTAAACATTATCGTGCCAATTAACTCGTTTTAATAGTTAAAATACCTTTACAGGCAATAATTAATATTCTAAATACACTTATAAAGAAATGTAATGGCTTTATGTGATTGAAAAATATATTGAATAGTAAACGATAAATATATTTAATTTAAATAAATGTAATTCCAGAAATATAATACAGAGTTGTTTAAAGTTCATAAAAACTTAAACTGTATGGGGACGAACATTGGTTCCTCGTAACGCAGTGTTTTGTTTTTGTAAAATTAGTGAAGGAAAATGTCCTGTAACCGGTTATAGTTTGTAACATTGTTGTTAAATGTTATGGTTGCTGTATTGGAACAATAATGCATTAGTCTAATATGTATGAAATAACTGGGAAATTTTGAAATTGAGGGATGCTAATTTTGTGCCTTGACCATGTACGTGCACTGGATAAGCACCTCCCAAGCGTGACGTCAGAGCCCAATAGGTGCTAAGGCAGTCTCCCTCCTACACGCAGAGCACTGTGGCCCCAGCATGGCTCGGTGAGGAAGGCGGTGAGCAATTTCTGACTTAATTTTTAGCCAAATAACAGAGTTTGTAAATAATACGAAGAGTTAAACTTTACGTTTTTAAATAAAAATGTATTTTCATAAAAATGGAAAGCCAACTGGACTTTCCAAAATACAGCCATCATTCAAATATACTTCTATACACAAGTACATTCATATCACTATTACAATCGTAACAACACGTACAGCAGTGAACTGAAACATGGTGGATCAAAATTCAGTGCCAGTTTTGGACACTGGTTCAATGAAATTACCAATAAGGGGGACGTGATCCGGCTTGAGATTCTGTAATGCACCTATGAGAATACCCAGTACATTTAATCTTTTGGTTTGTGATCCCATCTTTACTCGGGCATATGGTTCACATATGGTTAGATGGTTCACGAGTATAACGTATTGGAAAGGTGAAAAAGCTCGAAAAACGGGTGCTCCACAATTTAAACGATAGACAGAAATTGTCACGTTTAGAGGTATGTTCTTCTTTGCTTCAGCAAAACCAAAACTATCCTTTTTGGGATCAAATCATGACGTGCGATGAAATTTTGATCCTGTACGATAATCGGAGACGTTCGAAACAGTGGTTTGACGCCAACAAGCCTCGCAGGTACTTCCCAACAGCGAAAATCTATCAAAATCAGACTATGATTACAGTCTGGTGGTCGGCAGCTGGTGTAATCCACTAAAATGCTTTGGAACCTGGCCAAACAATTACAGCAAAGTCCTATTGTGAGGAAATTGATGAAATTATCCGAAAATTGTGTCAGCAGCAGCCGGTACTGGTCAACAGAAGAGGTTCGATCCTGCTCCACGACAACGCCTGTGGTTCGCACGTTCCACATATCACCGTCGGAAAATTAAACGATTTGAATGTTTAAGCTCTGCCCCACCCCATACTCCCCAGACCTTTCGCCAACCGACTATCACTTTTTCAAGTACTTTGATAACTTTCTCACCGGTTGAATCTTCGCTAATCGAGGTTTCGTCAACGTTATCGAATAACTAGCACCAGATTTTTTCACTGACGGAATCGATCGACTTATGACACGTGGTAAAAAATTTGCGGATTCTGCCGGAGCTCATCGCGATGGAATCGAATCAGTATTACTGAAGTTATAATATTTGGAACTTATATATATATATATATATATATATATATATATATATATATATATATATATATAAACCCTGAAAGCTTTTGTACCAACCTAATACTAATTAGCTAAAAATAAACACAAATATACTTTTAACTCACTTCTGTATGTAGAGTATTTCGACTATTATGACTAAAGACAGTTAATATATAGGAACCACATTTCTTCAAAAGGAAATTAATTGAGGCAACATACATTAAATTGGCAAACCAACCAATCAGTCAACCATCAGTCGAGATTAGGCCGCTTTGGTTGCCAATTATAAAAAAGGAACTAAAAAGAATAACATAAGTATCAAACGGATCAGATATTTGTAATAAACCAATGCGGAGTCACAATATGGTTTTAAGAAGTTCATCTCGCATGAACCAATAATAATAAAAAGGGCCTATTCCTGCCCCCCCCTTCATTTTTATTTCCGCCATCTTGTTTTTGTCTGCCGTGACGATTGCCATTGGCTAGTGCCCTCTGGTCAGTCGTAGGTTGTTGGTAGACGAATGCAGACCTATTGTGCCCTGTATTCTGTAGTTCAGTTTAATGATGTGTATAGTTTTATATTAAGTGCATGTTTTTAGAGTTAGTGAAGTTGACAAACAACATGGTGGTTGTAATTCCTGACTTAGGCGTGCCACAACGCTTTGGTATGATTTGTTTATTTTAACCTAGTTTGTAATTATGTATTAGGTTAGTTACCTGAAGAAGAGATCAGATTGCAGATCTCGAAACGTAGTGTTACTGATTTATTGTTTCACTGAACGATGGCAAATATCCGGAAAAATCCTGTTTCCTTCACAGTTAATATATCATACCAAGGTGTACTAAATAGTAGGATAAGTGAGTTTTAAATAAAAAGTTATTATTAAAACATGGTATCGCGGAAACTTATTTATTCATTTCGGGTTTCTATTATTAGTTTAGTTTCTTCCAACCGCTATAACATACTCTAAGCGATTAATAACTTATTTCCAGTAAAGGTGAGATAAACATTAAGGTGAGATATATGCATTCAGGTGAGATAACCATTCAGGTAAGATATATGCATTCAGGTGAGATATATGCATTCAGGTGATATATATGCATTTAGTTGAGATAACCATTCAGGTGGTATATATGCATTCAGGTGAGATATATGCATTCAGGTGAGATATATGCATTCAGGTGAGATATGAATTCAGGTGAGATATATGCATTCAGGTGAGATATATGCATTCAGGTGAGATATATGCATTCAGGTGAGATATGAATTCAGGTGAGATAACCATTCAAGTGAGATATATGTATTCAGGTGAGATAACCATTCAGGTGAGGTATATGCATTCAGGTGAGATATATGCATTCAGGTGAGATATGCATTCAGGTGAGATTACAATTCAGGTGAGATAACCATTCATATATTATTCGTATAATAAGGTTTGTCAAATACATCCTTCTTATTTCATCCATCTTTCTATGTTTGGAACGACAAACATATACGAGACAACCACTATCTTCTAGCAGCGGCCTACATACACATACGCCAGTGGGCATGGCTTGTGGAGTCGACCGCTCTTAAGATCCGGTTGAGTGACGAGCAGTCGTGATACTCGTGACTGGGGTGTGAAGGTAATGTCAGTTGTGGGCGAAAGATAGTGGGAGTCTGGGGGTGGATAATAACAATATATACTGTCGAATCTGTAGTTCGTGGTTTATGGACAACCTCTTTCAGAACATAGATTTGATTTATATAGACCAAACGCTTTTATTTGCTATTATTATGCATCGAATTTATAATGATAAGACCTATCAGGGAACAATTTCAATCAAATAATATTGAATCAAACTGATAATCACAACAAAAAATCAAAATAAATGTTCAATGCTCCGATTATGTAGCGATACTTGCACCAACATACTTATATATAGGGTGTAACTGAAATACACCGGCAAACTTCAGGAGGTTGTTCCTGGGGTCAAAGCAAACCAAAAGTTCCTATAAATGTACGTCCTAAAAGTTATCGTTTTCCATCTGTCCGTCTATTTGTGTTTTGTACATTACATTTTTTTCTAAAAAACAATTATTAAAGGTAGAAAGATTAAATTTTCAGCATTTGCTAATCTAGTTAAGATCATATTTTTTTTAATTGCAAATTTTTAGTGAACAAAATTCAAAACGGCGGCTTGTTAAAATCTTTGAAGATGAATTTCTTAAAAACTATTTCCTGTATAAAAAATGTACTAGAATCAAAACATGTAATACATTTTTTTAAACAAACGGTACAGCATTTATTGAAACCACCCGAAAAAAAGTTGTGCCATTTTTCTTAACCTAGTAACATATATTTGCAAGTTTTTCCAAGTTTCACACACACACACACACACACACACACACACACACACACACACACACACACACACACACACACACACACACACACACACACACACACACACACACACACACACACACACACACATATTTATATATAAATCTTCTAAATCAGAAATATTAATAAGGAATTTCTATATTTCGGTTTATTAAGCAAAACCATCTTCAGGATATTAAACAAAATATTATAAATAGGGCTATAAAAACACAATAAAAGAGCATCAACACAGAAAATCAAAATAAAGAATGAATGCAGTAGAGTGGTAAACATATCATTTGATTTTATAAATTAATTTTGTTGACTAAGTCACCTTAAATTTAATCTATTTGAAAATTGTGATTTTGCGATGGGCTTATGGGCTTGTTCCATGGTTCTTAGACTTTTTTTACTTAAATTTTGTGATATCTTTTTAATTGGTTTCACTGAATATGTTTCTTAGCAATTTAAATTATGTTTCAAGCCATGTGCCACTACAGGTTGCTCTGTCTTTTTATGTTTATACAGGGTGTACATAAAGTCCTGCACGGGTATAATATTTTCTGAACGATAACAGATAAATCAACAAGATTTGGTACATCAATACTACACTTAAAAATCTACTTTTTGAAGGAACTATGAGTTTTCTGTAATATCATGGGGACGTCCCGCAAGGAGTCGGAAGGAAATCTTAAATAGGAGCATAGGTCAATATGCACATCATTTTAAAGGACTTATGTATCAGAGTTTAATGCCGCAAACCGCACTCAAAAAGATTGATCCAGTACAAAATGGCGGCTGTTCAAAGGTTTTACTTGGTTACATTTTATTAGTAGCCATAACCCCAGTAAAACAAAACTGCAACCAAACGAATACTGCAGCTAACTACTACATTATGCTTGTCAGTTGTACAGAAGTGAATTATGACGTTAGTTATCTTCAAGGGTTACAAATTTGGTCCTAATATATTGATAACGGGGAAAACCTGATAACAGTAAGAATTAGAAATCTGTTATCTTTGGGTCGCAGTTAGGACTTTCCTATTAGCCAGTCTACTCATAGTAGGCTATTCTAGTTTTCTTGTTTTAGTAGTGCTGTCCATCCTTTCTATCAGTGCGCTTTAGTACAAAAGAGTTTGTCGTATTGCTTGTAGTTCTTCAACTACACTATGTCGCTTGACGAACGTGAACGTATAACACTTCTTATGATGGTTGGTTGGGGAAATAACAGACGATCACACGAGGAAGCATGCCATTTATTTAATGACTACTTTCACGAGAGGCAGCCGAACATTCACAATTCGAACATTTACTCTGAAAACATTCGGTAAGTAAACATATTTTTTAAATAAAACATTTGAACAGCCGCCATTTCGTACTGGATCAATCTTTTTGAGTGCGGTTTGCGGCATTAAACTCTGCTAGATAAGCCCTTGGAATGATGTCCATATTGACCTATGCGGGATGGACAGCACTACTAAAACAAGAAAACTAGAATAGCCTACCAGGAATAGACTGGCTAATAGGAAAGTCCTAACTGCGACCCAAAGATAACAGATTTCTAATTGTTACTGTTATCAGGTTTTCCCCGTTATCAATATATTAGGACCAAATTTGTAACCCTTGAGGACAACTAACGTCATAATTCACTTCTGTACAACTGACAAGCATAATGTAGTAGTTAGCTGCAGTATTCGTTTGGTTTCAGTTTTGTTGTACTGGGGTTATGGCTACTAATAAAATGTAACCAAGTAAAACCTTTGAACAGCCGCCATTTTGTACTGGATCAATCTTTTTGAGTGCGGTTTGCGGCATTAAACTCTGCTAGATAAGCCCTTTAAAATGATGTGCATATTGACCTATGCTCCTATTTAAGATTTCCTTCCGACTCCTTGCGGGACGTCCCCCATGATATTACAGAAAACTGATAGTTCCTTCAAAAAGTAGATTTTTAGGTGTAGTATTAATGTACCAAATCTTGTTGATTTATCTGTTATCGTTCAGAAAATATTATACCCGTGCAGGACTTTATGTACACCCTGTATACATACCTGTGCTCTGTCATCCTTGTTCTAAGAGAATTTAGTGTTGAGCCTATGTCATTTTTAGGGCATAACTTGCATTGAATTTGATAAACAATATGTTTTATTCACAGGAAAAGTCTTCAAATATACTGTACCATTTTTGTGTAGATCTTCTTGAAAATGTTTTTGAAGTAGAGCGCGTGTTGCATACTAAACAACCATGGTTTTGCAAGGATGTGATCAAACTGTTATTTTTTCTTGTCCTTTGTGCTTAGCCAATTATGGGTGTAATAAAATGTCTTTCAAAACTGGTGGTTTTCTAAGTTTCATTTTTGAAATGTATTAGAAAATGTTGCTAATTAAATAAGAGCTATCCAATAAACTGTATGCTACTCGAAGAATATTGTTCATTTTAAAATGTCATGGGTTGTATTTTGTTAAAAACTTTTTATCATTATTATGAAATTTAATTTTATTTGTTTCAATTGTTAGTGATTTAGTATTCAGTTTGTTTTATAGAAGTTGTCGATGATAACCCCCTTTTAGAACACGCTGATAATAAAATATCAATATATATATATATATATATATATATATATATATATATATATATATATATTGGAATGGGATGGATGACAACTGTCATAATGTAGGTATTGAAATGTCTTCGTGTTTTTTATATTGATTTTAGTTTTTAACTTCTGATTTTCAATCTAAATATCTATATACAGAAAACTCACAAAGAATCAGATATCCTACACGTAAACTTTAGGTTGTAGAAAGTGTTCTGTGATTGTACAAATTTTGTAAATGTTAATTACTATATGTCCGTATCTTGAACATATCATCAATGTAACGTTTCCAAAATATGCGGTTGTTTTTCTAGAAAACCATGTTCAAGTAAAAGTACACATGGTTATATTTGAACATAGTACATGTTGTTGGTTTTGTTTTATATATATTTGTATATATATATATATATATATATATATATATATATATATATATATACAATATACAAAACAATACTAATACTGTGACTAGTTCATCAGCAAGAAATAAAATAATAAATTCTAGAGCTGTGAAAAGTCTGTAGATATAAGTAATTACGCCGAAACGACGTAGATGCGGCGAGGCGAGGAGTTTCAATTACTCACAGCAAGGCCCGCTGCTGGAAAATGTTCCTGAGAGACTGGAAATCCTCTTCAACCAATCCTTAGCGGCGCAACGTCCTGTAGTATAATTGGAACACTTCTTCACTCTCAAGATACCGTACCAAAGTAATTAATCAACCTTTTAAAAGTGTTATACATGTGTAAAATGTTATTAGCAGTATCCTGTTAATATCTTTCTTTAAATCCTTAAATGCGGTAACAAGTCATTGGATTGGCAACAAAGGATATAATTGGACCGATAGTAAAGTTATCAAATTATCCTTCTCTACAGCCTCTGCATTGTCGCCTTTTTGTCATTGAAAATACTCTACGTTTCATCGATCATAGGATAAATGTCGCAATATAAAAGCGTTATCCGGTGATAAACAAGGCCAACACGTCAGGGACAGGGCAGTTTGTGGTGTGATTGACCTCGTCATTATGACGGGGTGGAAGAGAGTAATGGGGTGGGAGGGGTTGTGGTCGGGGGTTGGGGGTTGTGGGAGTAGGGTGGCAGGCTTGCCGTCCGGACAGTATCGAGCCTCGCGCTGCCGTTCACATTTTATACCCCAATTAGCCTATCCCTCCACCACACCACGCCACACCGTTCTGTCGCTCTGTCAGAACCCCCCCGTCCACCCTCGCTTTCACGTTTCACAGTAAAACTCCGAACAGTGAAAACCCGGCACGCTCCGCTACGTGCGCTAATTAATTAAACGACCGACAACTGTGTCTTCCTCTACCGCCGGGGAAACATCATTCGGTCCTCCTCATTCCAGTTCTGTCGCTCTGTCAGAACCCCCTCAACTACCCTGGCTTTCACGTTTCACAGTAAAACTCCGAACAGTGAAAACCCGGCACGCTCCGCTACGTGCGCTAATTAATTAAACGACCGACAACTGTGTCTTCCTCTACCGCCGGGGAAACATCATTCGGTCCTCCTCATTCCAGTTCTGTCGCTCTGTCAGAACCCCCGTCCACCCTCGCTTTCACGTTTCACAGTAAAACTCCGAACAGTGAAAACCCGGCACGCTCCGCTACGTGCGCTAATTAATTAAACGACCGACAACTGTGTCTTCCTCTACCGCCGGGGAAACATCATTCGGTCCTCCTCATTCCAGTTCTGTCGCTCTGTCAGAACCCCCGTCCACCCTCGCTTTCACGTTTCACAGTAAAACTCCGAACAGTGAAAACCCGGCACGCTCCGCTACGTGCGCTAATTAATTAAACGACCGACAACTGTGTCTTCCTCTACCGCCGGGGAAACATCATTCGGTCCTCCTCATTCCAGTTCTGTCGCTCTGTCAGAACCCCCTCAACTACCCTGGCTTTCACGTTTCACAGTAAAACTCCGAACAGTGAAAACCCGGCACGCTCCGCTACGTGCGCTAATTAATTAAACGACCGACAACTGTGTCTTCCTCTACCGCCGGGGAAACATCATTCGGTCCTCCTCATTCCAGTTCTGTCGCTCTGTCAGAACCCCCGTCCACCCTCGCTTTCACGTTTCACAGTAAAACTCCGAACAGTGAAAACCCGGCACGCTCCGCTACGTGCGCTAATTAATTAAACGACCGACAACTGTGTCTTCCTCTACCGCCGGGGAAACATCATTCGGTCCTCCTCATTCCAGTTCTGTCGCTCTGTCAGAACCCCCGTCCACCCTCGCTTTCACGTTTCACAGTAAAACTCCGAACAGTGAAAACCCGGCACGCTCCGCTACGTGCGCTAATTAATTAAACGACCGACAACTGTGTCTTCCTCTACCGCCGGGGAAACATCATTCGGTCTCCTCATTCCAGTTCTGTCGCTCTGACAGAACCCCCGTCCACCCTCGCTTTCACGTTTCACAGTAAAACTCTGAACAGTGAAAACCCGGCACGCTCCGCTACGTGCGCTAATTAATTAAACGACTGACAACTGTGTCTTCCTCTACCGCCGGGGAAACATCATTCGGTCTCCTCATTCCAGTTCTGTCGCTCTGACAGAACCCCCGTCCACCCTCGCTTTCACGTTTCACAGTAAAACTCTGAACAGTGAAAACCCGGCACGCTCCGCTACGTGCGCTAATTAATTAAACGACAACTGTGCCTTCCTCTACCGCCGGGGAAACATCATTCCAGTATTCTCGTTTATATTTTTATACATCTTCATTCAAGGATTCACAGTAACAAAACAGTTGGAGATATGTGGAAACCGCCCTTACAATAAAAATATTACAACTATCACTACATTTTAACGTGGTTTACTCTTTGCGTAAATGTAGTCTTAACACAAGGCAGAGCATTACCTTCTAATGAGACCTCAGACTGGAATCCAGGCGGGTTTGGCAACATGAAATTTGACGACACAGGTGTTTGGAAATAATATAGCAGACAATCGATAATACTTACATTCGAACTTGAATACCAACTGGTCCAGTATTTACAGAATTTTGAAAAAAGTACGTTTGAAGAAACGATGAAGTACTGCAAGGCGTTAAAATAGGCATGAATAACGTTAACAATTAATTGTGTAAGAACAAGCACACACACACACACACACACACACACACACACACACACACACACACACACACACACACACAACACACACACACACACACACACACACACACATCCATATATATTATATTAATCTTCAATAAGAAATTGGAAGATGTTAAACAATTTCTATATTTCGGCTTAATCCGTCTTCAAGAAATTAAAAAAATATATAAGTAGGGCTATAAGAACAAAATCAACATAAACATCAACACAGAAAATGAAAATTAAGACACACACACACACACACACACACACATTGTTTCTTATTTATTATTATACATTGTTGAAATTAGAGTTATTGTATAGGGTAATTGTGCGGAATCGGTGCGAGGTAATTGATTAATCAATTTCATGTGTAGTTTCAATGTATCTTTGTTGAATATTTAGCGTTAATGCATAGCACGATGGATTATACAGTAGATACCCTCAATTCTTACAGTGAAAGTTTAAATTTCAGTCTGAAAAAAATCAACAAATTTCTACTTGTAATATAGAATGGACTGTTGCATGAGGACTGCCAGCATCAAACAGTAATTAACAATAATATAGTTTAAGATGTTCCCGCGCGCACCTTGCATGGTGCATTGGGAAAATACATTGTAAAATTATGAAATTTTTTTAATAAAGGTGGTTGTGAACTGTGAACTGTGAACTGTGAACTGTGAACTGTGAACACACACACACACACACACACACACATCTACAATATATTCAGGGAGATTTAGGGACATGAGACTTTGTCATTGTTATTACATGTTGTTATCTGAGCTTTAATAACTCATTAAAGGCCCGATTATCTACTATTATTTAAAAATCTTTAATACCAAAAGCCAACAAACTAACCATCTCCCCCATCTCTTTCAGATAAGGCCCTGAAAGCAAGGAAACAAAAACACTGTAGGCCTCGGTTTCTACTCTGTGCAATGTTGGACCAGATAGTATATATAATGTACAATATTGAGTCTGTCAGTCTGTAGTCTGCATAATACTGAGCTCATCAATCTGTAGAATATTCAATATTGTCTGTCCTACACTGCACAACACCGAGTCCACTCGTCTTAATGTGGACAATACCTATATTATTGGTCTGTGACAACAAGTTTAAATTAATTCCAAGCATTGTTTTTCTTGTATTTCCATTTTACTGACAAAACTTTCATCGATTAAAAGTTTTCCTATGTCAGGTCTAACAGACTCATTTTTCCAGCTTAGCATCGGATACACCAAGAAACTGTTCAGAAAATACTTAAAACACTTTCCTACTTTTTTCAACGCTTTCACAAACTGTTTCAAAGCCAAAATTTGATATGGAGTGCTGGAAGTAAAATCTTTTTTAGGATTCACAAAACTTTGTCTTTCAACATTTTCAACTCGAGGAATAAGAGCCTTTCTGATCGGCCACGTCTGCTTGACATAGTGTCGTTCCATTCTACGACTAGCAAACATTAGGGTTGGGGTGGGAGCAGACAGACAGTCTTGTTCCAGTAGGAACTGGATTTACCCAGTTTAGATTCATATAAATCGAGTAAACACATTGTTGATTGTAAATAACATACTCACATTTTTTAGTTACCTGTTCATCATTAAGGGGCTATAATTCAGACTAAATGGACCACTAAGATTGGCTATAACATAAAAAAATCGTATGAATATAGAACCACTCCTGAAAGTAGCAAAATTTCAGGTAAAACTTATGACATCTATCGTTGAGGGGGGTTTTCACTATTTTTCGTTAATCAGTACAAAACATAATGTTACTCCCACCAGTAAAATATACAACAACTTTTTCATCGCAGACCTGTTTCATTGGTCGCTGGCATTACTGAGCTTTGTTAGTTTGTATGTTGTACAATATTATTTGCTTCAGTCTGTACACTGCATAACATTGAGTTCGTCCATCTGTAATATTACCAATACCTTCTATTATTGATCTCTGACAATACAGACCTTGATAGTTTGTACGATGGGCAATATTATGTGCTTCAATCCGTATACTGCACAATATTGAGCCATTTCGTCTTTCTCTTTGCAATACTGACATACAATACAAATCAAGTAAGGTTTGTGTAGGGAACACTGTACAATTTTAAGTTTGCCAATACGTACGTTGTACAATATTGTGCTCGTCGGTGAGTTCATTTTAAAATATTGAGTCGTCAATGTGTGGTCTGTACGAGGCACGAGGTCTCGTCCCCCTGTCAATCTATACTGTGCAATAGTATGCCCGTCGGTAAGTTCACTTTACAATATTGAGTCGTCAATATGTGGTCTGTACGAGGTACGAGATCTCGTCACCCTATCAATCTGTTCTGTGCAATATTTTGCCCGTCGGTGAGTTCACTTTAAAATATTGAGTTGTCAATGTGTGGTCTGTACGAGGTACGAGATCTCGTCACTTTGTCATTCTGTACTGTGCAAGATTGAGTCCGTTGGTAAGTTCACTTTTAAATTTTGAGTCGTCAATGTGTGGTCTGTACGAGGTACGAGATCTCGCCACTTTGTCAATCTGTACTGTGCAAGATTGTGTCCGTCGGTAAGTTCACTTTAAAATATTGAGTTGTCAATGTGTGATCTGTGCGAGGTACGAGGTCTCGTCACCCTGTCAATCTGTACTGTGCAATATTGTTCCCGTCGGTGAGTTCACTTTAAAATATTGAGTGGTCAATGTGTGATCTGTACGAGGTACGAGATCTCGTCACCCTGTCAAACTGTACTGTGCAATATTGTGTCCGTCGGTAAGTTCACTTTAAAATATTGGGTCGTCTATACGAGGTACGAGATCTCGTCACTTTGTCAATCTGTACTGTGGAAGATTGCGTCCGTCGGTAAGTTCACTTTAAAATCTTGAGTTGTCAATGTGTGGTCTGTACGAGGTACGAAAATCTCGTCACTTTTTCAATCTGTACTATGCAATATTGTGCCCGTCGGTGAGTTCACTTTAAAATATTGAGTGGGTCAATGTGTGGTCTGTACGAGGTACGAGATCTCGCCACTTCGTCAATCTGTACTGTGCAAGATTGTGTCCGTCGGTAAGTTCACTTTAAAATATTGAGTGGTCAATGTGTGATCTTGTGCGAGGTACGAGGTCTCATCACCCTGTCCAATCTGTACTGTGCAATATTGTGGCCGTCGGTTGAGTTCACTTTAAAATTTTGAGTCGGCAATGTGTGGTCTGTACGAGGTGCGAGATCTCGTCACTTTGTCAATCTGTACTGTGGAAGATTGCGTCCGTCGGTAAGTTCACTTAAAATCTTGAGTTGTTAATGTGTGGTCTGTACGAGGTACGAAATCTCGTCACTTTTTCAATCTGTTACTGTGCAATATTGTGCCCGTCGGTGAGTTCACTTTAAAATTTGGATTCGTCAATTTGTGGTCTGTACGAGGTACGAGATCACGTTTGCGCTGTCAATCTGTACTGTTTGCAATATTGTGCCCGTCCGGTGAGTTCACTTTAAACTATTGAGTGGTCAATGTGTGGTCTGTACGAGGTACGAGATCTCGTCACCTGTCAATCTGTACTGTGCAATATTGTGTCCGTCGGTAAGTTCACTTTAAAATATTGGGTCGTCAATGTGTGGTATGTACGAGGTACGAGATCTCGTCACTCTGTCAATCTGTACTGTGCAATAATATGCCCGTCGGTGAGTTCACCTTAACTTTGATTTCGTCAATTTGTGGTCTGTACGAGGTACGAGATCACGTTGCCCCTGTCAATCTGTACTGAGCAATATTGTTCCCGTCGGTGAGTTCACTTTAAAATATTGAGTGGTCAATGTGTGATCTGTACGAGGTACGAGATCTCGTCACCCTGTCAAACTGTACTGTGCAATATGTGTGTCCGTCGGTAAGTTCACTTTAAAATATTGGGTCGTCTGTACGAGGTACGAGATCTCGTCACCCTGTCAATCTGTACTGTGCAATATTGTGCCCGTCGGTGAGTTCACTGTAAAATCTTGAGTCGTCAATGTGTCGTGTACAAGGTACGAGATCTCGTCACTCTGTCAATCTGTACTGTGCAATAATGTGCCCGTCGGTGAGTTCACTTTAAAAAATTTTGATTCGTCAATTTGTGGTCTGTACGAGGTACAAGATCATGTTTGCCCTGTCAATCTGTACTGTGCAATATTGTGCCCATCGATGAGTTCACTTTAAAATATTGATGTGGTCAATGTGTGGTCTGTTTCGAGGTACGAGATCTCGTCACCCTGTCAGTTGTTCTGTGCAATATTGTGCCCGTCGGTGGGTTCACTTTAAAATCTGGAGTCGTCAATGTGTGGTCTGTACGAGGTACGAAATCTCATCACTTTGTCAATCTGTACTGTGCAATATTGTGTCCGTCGGTAAGTTCACTTTAAAAATATTGGGTCGTCTATACGAGGTACGAGATCTCGTCACTTGGTCAATCTGTACTGTGGAAGATTGCGTCCGTCGGTAAGTTCACTTTAAAATCTTGAGTTGTCAATGTGTGGTCTGTACGAGGTACGAAATCTCGTCACTTTTTCAATCTGTACTATGCAATATTGTGCCCGTCGGTGAGTTCACTTTTAAAATATTGAGTGGTCAATGTGTGGTCTGTACGAGGTACGAGATCTCGCCACTTCGTCAATCTGTACTGTGCAAGATTGTGTCCGTCGGTAAGTTCACTTTAAAATATTGAGTGGTCAATGTGTGATCTGTGCGAGGTACGAGGTCTCATCACCCTGTCAATCTGTACTGTGCAATATTGTGGCCGTCGGTGAGTTCACTTTAAAATTTTGAGTCGGCAATGTGTGGTCTGTACGAGGTACGAGATCTCGTCACTTTGTCAATCTGTACTGTGGAAGATTGCGTCCGTCGGTAAGTTCACTTAAAAATCTTGAGTTGTTAATGTGTGGTCTGTACGGAGGTACGAAATCTCGTCACTTTTTTCAATCTGTACTGTGCAATATTGTGCCCGTCGGTGAGTTCACTTTAAAATTTGGATTCGTCAATTTGTGGTCTGTACGAGGTACGAGATCACGTTGCGCTGTCAATCTGTTACTGTTTGCAATATTGTGCCCGTCGGTGAGTTCACTTTAAACTATTGAGTGGTCAATGTGTGGTCTGTACGAGGTACGAGATCTCGTCACCCTGTCAATCTGTACTGTGCAATATTGTGTCCGTCGGTAAGTTCACTTTAAAATATTGGGTCGTCAATGTGTGGTATGTACGAGGTACGAGATCTCGTCACTCTGTCAATCTGTACTGTGCAATAATATGCCCGTCGGTGAGTTCACCTTAAAACTTTGATTCGTCAATTTGTGGTCTGTACGAGGTACGAGATCACGTTGCCCTGTCAATCTGTACTGAGCAATATTGTTCCCGTCGGTGAGTTCACTTTAAAATATTGAGTGGTCAATGTGTGATCTGTACGAGGTACGAGATCTCGTCACCCTGTCAAACTGTACTGTGCAATATTGTGTCCGTCGGTAAGTTCACTTTAAAATATTGGGTCGTCTGTACGAGGTACGAGATCTCGTCACCCTGTCAATCTGTACTGTGCAATATTGTGCCCGTCGGTGAGTTCACTGTAAAATCTTGAGTCGTCAATGTGTCGTCTGTACAAGGTACGAGATCTCGTCACTCTGTCAATCTGTACTGTGCAATAATGTGCCCGTCGGTGAGTTCACTTTAAAATTTTGATTCGTCAATTTGTGGTCTGTACGAGGTACAAGATCACGTTGCCCTGTCAATCTGTACTGTGCAATATTGTGCCCATCGATGAGTTCACTTTAAAATATTGAGTGGTCAATGTGTGGTCTGTTCGAGGTACGAGATCTCGTCACCCTGTCAGTTGTTCTGTGCAATATTGTGCCCGTCGGTGGGTTCACTTTAAAATCTGGAGTCGTCAATGTGTGGTCTGTACGAGGTACGAAATCTCATCACTTTGTCAATCTGTACTGTGCAAGATTGTGTCCGTCGGTAAGTTCACTTTAAAATATTGGGTCGTCAATTTGTAGTCTGTGCGAGATACGAGGTCTCGTCACCCTGTCAATCTGTACTGTGCAATATTGTGCCCGTCGGTGAGTTCACTTTAAAATTTTGAGTCGGCAATGTGTGGTCCGTACGAGGTACGAGATCTCGTCACTTTGTTAATCTGTACTATGTAATATTGTGCCCGTCGGTGAGTTCACTTTAACATTTTGATTCGTCAATGTGTGATCTGTACGAGGTACGAGATCTCGTCACCCTGTCAATTTGTACTGTGCAATCTGTACCCCGCGCCCGCCATATGCCAATAATATGTCATATGTGTGAATCCCTTGAATACTTGTCATAGTGGTGAGACTTGAATACTTCCCTGCGAAATCCTAACCTCTCTACTAGTTTACTATATGGTCATTTTAATATTTTAATATAGTTTATTTTATTAACCTTGTCAATTAAAAATGTTGATATGAAAACTATTTCTCATAAATGCATGCATTGTTTTGTGCGCCTAAATAAGCACCCCCTTGCTCCTGACGTTATTTTGACGTCACGAAAGAGGGTGCAAAATCAGCGCAGCGGCCGTGTCCATGTGTTGATTTAGCACCCCCTGAATCTGAGGGGATTATTCTCGGGGGTTAAAAACAGGCGCTTCTTTCCCTGGGACTTTGATCTATTATGGGACGAGACGGATTGCTTCATCAAATGTTGTGTTTACTGGTTCGGTTAATAATAGTTATGGAATAATTATGCTAGAGGTAAATTGTCAGAAGTCGACCAAATATTTTTATTTGATATGAACTAGTTAAAAAGGAACCTTAGTGGAATAATATGCTACAAATGTCTTATCCATCACTTACCCAGATACTCGAAGAACTGGGTACTTACGATTTTATAATTACATTTGCTTTCCATAATATTCACAAATATGACTTTTGTCCTGCTAAAATTGCTAAATACTCTCCAATGCGCGCCAGGGGCAAGAATCCTAAAGTCTATTAGCTTTCTCAGTCGGAGCACTTATTATGTAATATTAAGTCTTATGGTAATTTTTAAACGAAAGAATCCAATTTGAGCAACAGATTATTTCACCGTTTATCCCAAATATCAACACAATCTTATATAGTAGCTTATAAGTGACAGCCGCACAAAATTTCAGATTACAAATATATATTTACGTTTAAATAAAATATCTAAAAGATAAATCTACTTCTATTGCGGGTCACTCAACCACCCGATTTCGTTTGTTTCCCTAGTTTTCAATCTTGGAAAGTAAAAAGCAAATGTGAACGTGTTACAGTATAGATCAAGTCCTAGCTCTCTTATTTTTGTAAGCTTTATTATTTTATTTTTTTTGGCTGAACTTACGCGATTAATATGTACTTTTATAAACCTAATCAATGTTTTCCCTTATAAGAAACAGATTCTTTGTGGGCACTTTCTTACCTCTACAAAACTGAACTTTGTTTCATTTTATAGCAGTGTATAAATAATATCCAGAATACACTAAATTGTTTGAATTCGTCACTGTTGCCATCTATAGTGACAACAAGTTAGATAATACTATTTTCACAGGTATTTGCAGTACACTAATACATCTCAAAATGTTTTGAATTTACTAGTTCATTTGGAACTGCGGGGGATATATATGAAACTAACAAGGACGATTAACAAATATTATAAGAGAAAAATAGCCAAATGGGTGTAACAGTTCTTACTGAGGCAGGCGCGGCTCCAGGGGGGGGCCACGGGGCTTTTGCCCCCCCCCCCGAGAATCAGGCTCGGATGGCAAAAATTAGGCATTTTACGCGAGACTTAGGACCTAGAACAGAGAGCGCCAAAGCGCGTGGCGGTCGGGCGGTCGCGCGGTGTGCGGCCAGCGCGCGCGCGCGCTTGGGGGCTAGCTGGCTTGGCTTGACACGAGACACCTCTCTGTTGGTGCCGCGGCCGTCGCCGTGAGAATAATGTTGAGCACTTCAAAGGCATCTGGAAGAAAATCGAAGACATGACCAAAATTCTTGATGTCGTCATTCGAATTCCAAGAAGATGTATCCGTCAAGGATTCCGAGATAACTATTCAACGGACTCACCGCAAGAGTACTTCCGTCTAGCCGTCTTCAATCCTCTCCTTGACTTCATTGTGATGGACCTTAAAGACCGATTTCCACCCGAAGTAATACAAGTATTCAATTTACCTTGGCTTCTACCAGAGAATATGCTAAGTTCTGCGGCTGAATTGGACCTAAAACAAAAAGCCACACAGTTTGTAGACTCATTTTTTTCATTGTTGCCTTGCAGTAGTCCTGAAATGGCAAAACTGCAGCTCAGCGCCGAATTGGAATTATGGTACAGTAAGTGGTCGAGAGGGGATCCAAACAACTTACCAAAGTCAAAGTCATCTGCAGATGTTCTTCAATCTTGCGATAAGGAGGCATACCAGTTAATTAACCACCTCTTAGTTATTTTGACTACCCTCCCTGTGAGCAACGCAACCCCAGAAAGGTCATTTTCAGGATTGAGGCGTCTTAAGACGTGGCTAAGACCGCTTAACTGGATTGGCCCTCATGCTTACGCACAGAGATGTTAATGTAGATATTGAAAAAGTAATAGATAGATTTGCTAAGACGAGAGGTGGTAAGCATCGGCTAGAATTTGCTTTGGATTAATTAAGCTTGACAGTGTAATAGTAGAAATTGGAAATTCGATATGTTATGTTTTTAGAATTGTTCATGAATAAAATACTCTTATTGCACTGTACCATTAATGTGCCCTCATTTTTCTTCGTGTAAACACTTCCCCATTCCCTGTTTCTCATTTCACGATTTTTTTGGGTTTTATTGCCCCTGTAAGTAGGCAACCTGCACGGTTTGCCCCCCCCGAGAAGTCATTCTGGAGCCGCGCCTGTAAACTGATGAAACACATTTTTTTCTTTATATGGATAAATTACTAAGT
This sequence comes from Homalodisca vitripennis, assembly GCF_021130785.1. Taxonomy (NCBI): domain Eukaryota; kingdom Metazoa; phylum Arthropoda; class Insecta; order Hemiptera; family Cicadellidae; genus Homalodisca; species Homalodisca vitripennis. The sequence goes on from NC_060210.1 coordinate 65,550,731, forward strand.
AGTAAGTAAAAAATCTTCCTGGCAGTAGTAAGTTAGACTGACGGAAGTTTTATATGTTTTATTTCAATGTTACAATATTTTACAGTATGTTACAGCTTGAAATAATTCAACACAGTTAATTATGTTATCAATCTATAATATATGCAAACGTTATTTTTTAACCCTAATTCGACATTGTATTACAGTTATTATTATAGTGTTCTATTTTTATAACATTAATGTTCGTCTGAAGGGATCCAAAAATAGTCAGCGACAAAGAACAAAGAAGTTCAATACGACCCCCCGCATCGTTTCTACATCATAGACACCCAGATTACAAAAAATAGAGCAATCTAGGTGAAGAGGTATTCTCATTATCTCATCAGGTGCACAATTGAGCGCACTACGATGTTGACTCACACGGTCCCAAAGCACGGGAAAATGTGAACTGGAGCTAAATTCAACATTCGCATCGAATCAGCCCTTCCCACCATAGCTGCTTTATGTGTAGAAGACTCGGTTGCTCCACCGTGCTTTGGGATCGTGTTTGTTAACATCGTAGTGGCAGCGGGGGAAAAGAGAGTCTGGTCCACCTCCTCTGCTCTATACATCTTGGGCCAAACAGATTCGAATGTGGCCTAAGGAGTGTGTGAAATGGGCCTCCTTCATTCTCGTAAGCTAGAGCACAGCAGTGATTGACTACTATACATTTCACTATGACGTTAGTCACGTGGAGAAGGACCGCTTAAATTTAATAATAGATCATAGGAAAATAGTGAAAACAACTAATGTATTGTAAGAAATTGGATTGTGAAATAAATATTCTCAACTTTTCTAACATTCTTAATCCTATAAATCCCAAACTGTTTAAAAACACTACTTTTTTGACACGGGTGTTTCCGTTACTTTATAGGTATTATTTAATCTTATTTTTTGAAAAAAATCTTAATTGTTCAAGATCACCAGTAGTGTAGTTCAGCTGGCAAATAATAAGATACCTCAGGGGTTGTAAGCAGATAGAGGGTGAAGGCATTCTCGGAACTCAAAGGCTGGCTGGAGGGTTCACTTTTACCCAGAGAAGACTAGGAACAGCTGTTCTTTGAGCGGCTCCATCGTTCTAAGCCCGCGTGACGTCACTCACCACAGGCGTAAATTTCGCAAATACGCAGTTTCACTTTACCAGACAGTGTACGCATTAATAATTGAACAATTAAATAATATTATGCATTTACTAAAGTTGGTTCACTAGCATTAGTGTTGGGGAATAGTTTCAGAAGTGCTTATTTAATTACCACGGTCATCCATTGCATTATAAAATATGTTATAGAAAACGCATGATGATTTTTTGACGTATTCAAAAAAGGGTATACAAAAAATATTATATGGATATTACTTTTACAGCTAATGAATATTATATAATATTGGAAAAGTGTTGGCATACTGTTTTAATAACTCAGTAGCGGACTTGAGGTTCAGTAATTACAGCCCAAAGGTCCACCTTGTCTTCCACTCAGTATTCAAAGCATAATACAGTTCTGCATGTATCGTCTCTTCGAACTATTTCATATTTCTTTGCATAGATCGTTTTAATTTACAGAATTAAGCAGTTTTCTTAGCAATGTTAACACGTAATTCACATTTTTTGTTATACAAATTTTTTAGCTTACGATAATGTTAGGGATAGAGAATACCGCTCAATGTTTTAAAAAGGTTTCCAGAAAAAATCGGACTCTTAAATAATAATGAAAATTTAGTATAGCTTGTTAAATATTATTAACTGTTAAATACAACTAATAAGGCTAAATTTGTTTTAAGAAAAAAGCGTTATACAATAATGTTATGAAGACCGATTGGCTCACCCCTTTCATAATTTTGTTCGTCTTCGTCGTAATTTGTAGGGAATCTAGGGTTTTAAACTTCCAGGCACTTTTGGTTCAGTCAGGATTCTACTGGTCCTGGCTTCTGGAAGTTTCTATTACGTAACTTGCAAGATTTATCGGTCTATCGTCCCCTATGTATGAACTCTGGAAGCTTTTAATGTATAGAGGCTTTTGCTATATGAAAACTACAGGCTGCTTGGTATTAGTTCTCTGGAAGGTCCCATTTCATCCTTTTGAAACTAGAAGACCCTAGAAGTACTCGCAGTATGTAAACATCCAAACTCTAAGGATCCCCGGCCAGTAGCAGTTCCCTACTGATCCTGGCTTCTGGATGTTTCTATAATCTACAAGTCTATTCTACAAATCCCTAGAAGTACTCGGGGTATGTAAACATCCAAACTCTAAGGATCCCCGGCCAGTAGCAGTTCCCTGCTGATCCTGGCTTCTGGATGTTTCTATAATCTACAAGTCTATTCTACAAATCCCTAGAAGTACTCGGAATATATAAACATCTAAATGTTTAAATGTCATTCACCTATCAAATGTCCGGATCAGTTTTTTGAAAAACATTTGACCCTGGAGCTCCATACTCCAATCTCCTAGCGTGCACAATACTTTCGTTCATTAACATTTTCTCCATGTAATACTATCAATAATCTTAAATTAAATAAATGTTTTTATGAACTTTGCGACAAGCATTGTATTTTGGTTAATAGTTGTTCTACAAAACGTTCGAAATAATTAGTGCTTCTTTATGGATTCATTGCAGTCGAATGGCATGATTTTTAGATGCTGGGATTGAATCCTCTTGGATACGAAAGGGCTAATAAGAAATGTTATACTCAGTTAACACTTGTCCATAGAGCGTTATGACACTTTTGATTTAAATCCACGTAACCAATGTCTAGAACAGTCGTTTAGAAACCTGCTAGGGTCTGGTGATCCTCCTCCCTCTTCTATGGAACTGGCACAAGGAAGAACTTACAGAATATTATATAACGATTTACTTACAGATCCTTTTAGAATAAATTGCTGGCGTCGATGTAATCATTCAGAGAATATAATATTCAAATTTGCTTCCACAAAGGCAATGCAGTTGTAGGCAAGAAATCTTCCCTAAATTAAATATTACAACTAAAATTATTGTTTCAATGTTGAGTTTAGCTTCAGTTCACTGTCTGGAATCTGATGCTGTCTCAGACTTGAATCCTAGAATCTGGAGTCATGCTCTTCTGAAGAGATACAAATAAAGTCGGCGATGAAAAGCTCAAAACGAACCTTTACATCGTTTCGACATCAGAGACAAGTAGTCTACAAGATACACCAATAGAAAGATAGTGTAAGGTAAACTGGACGTAAACTCAAAATTCAATTGAATCCAACCTACCTACCATAGCTACTTTATGTGTAGAAAACTCAATTGCTCCACCGTGCTTAGGGATCGTGTCTATCACATCGTATTGCACTCAATTGTGTACATGATGATACAATGAGACTACCACTTCACCTATTTATAGGTGTCTCTGATGTCGAAGCGATTTAAATGTTAAAACGAAACATTTCTTCGTCGTCGACTTTCTTTGGATCTCTTTAGACTAACATGACTCCAGACTCCAGGGGTCAAGTCTGAGACATAAGATACCAGACGCTGCAATAAAAAAGGGAGGTGAACTGAAGCTAAACTCAAAATTCTTCTGCACTATCTTGAAAGTTGAATAGCATTAGGGTATGCATGCCTAATTATTTGTTGTTATAACATAAACAAAAGTAAGTTTTAATGATTCATATGCTGTTAGTTTGCAAAAAGTTGTAAATATTTACGAGTTTTCAAATCATCAAAATATAGTTTCACTAAATTTGCTCAAGACAGACAAGATTAAAAATCCTAAAACAGGCAGTAAGAATTTTTAACAATATGCAATTGAGTTAATTGTTAATAAACTAACTTCTCATATACAAAATATAATGAGAGGTTGTAATTTTCGTAATGTTAGATAATGACACATATTTTTCAGATATCCAATCTGTAGTAATGCAAATATAATATCATCATTGGCTTACGAGTTTTCAGTCTGACTTAAATATTTAGGATGAAACACAACATCTTGTATCTTGTTCCTGATAACCTGTGACTGGGTCGGTGGAACAGTGAGGAGGATTAAACGGGGGAGAGGGCAACGGTAATAAAGTAGCAAGCTCGTCTCTACGTGCAGATCTCGCCTTACCACGTTTCGTAACAACGTCAAGGAAAATTCAAAGATTTTAAGAATTAGGCGTTGTTTGCAGAGTGAAATCTATAGTACAATATACTTATAAAGGTTTGCATGTTGCTTTTAGACTGGAAAGTGAGTGCCATTTTGCACTGTATAAGAATAGAACCTAGCTTTTCATGAACTCAGTATCGAAATTTCCTGTAAGAAAGTTAGTTGTTGTGGATTTTAGAATTAAAATGTAACTAAAGGGTTAAAATACCAAACCGTACGTTCTTTTTAAAATAGACTGAGAATATTCAGCCGTTTCCTCAGGCTATTCACTCTAAATTAGCTCTCACCCCAGTCTATTAAATAGAACACTTTTTAATGTGATCGAACGTGTTGGGGATGTTCGTTATAAGAAATCATTCATAGTTGAATGTAACTATCGACTTCGTATATATATTTTTTACCTATTTGAAAGAAGACGTTAAGGCGAGAAGTGGATTTTAACTTCGAAAATATATCAATAACATAAAATATTTAAACTTTTTGGAGGATTTTTGGCTCTATTTTGAAATTTTATCCTAGTTACTTTCAAGAAAATATAAAAATATCACATGCGTGTACTTGACACAATTTTTGTGTGTATTTACATGAAACTGTTTACAATATTTGATATACCATAGCCATTTCATAGTTCACCTTCAATTTGTTTAACACTCTTAAGTGTTAAGATATATAACATGTTTGGGGAACCAGAAAAGTCAGACCGACAACAGTCGCCCATTATTTTTACATTTACTAAGCTTTCGACCAATTATCTTCTCTCCCTATCGGTGATTGCTGTCAATTCGTGTTATAGGGGATGTTTAAAAATGCATCTCTACCCTTGTTCGAAAATACGATAGGCAGATGCGTGTTGCAATAAAAAACGCAAACTCGTGATAAACAGGGTGAAAACGTCAGGGACAGAGCAGTCTGTAGTGTGATGGACTTTGCGACTATCGGGGAGTGAGAGGTGAGAGGGTGGTCGTGGCTGGAGTTTGGAAGTGGGGACAGTATTGAGCCTCGCACTGACGCTCAAATTTTATACCCCAATTAGCCTATCTGTACAGCACGCCACGAGCGCCGCGCCGCGCCACTCAGCCGCCTACACAACCCTCCTCTCTCCCGGCGCTTGTCAGTAAAACTCGGAACGGTGAAACCGAGTACGCTCTGCTTCCCGTTCTAATTAATCAAACGTCAACCACTGTCGTTCAGAAGTCTCACGGGTACCTCCACTATTCGTAGTTATCTTTTAATGTCAAAAATTCTTAATAGCACTAGTTATATTTAAAGTGCTTATACTTTTGTACAACCTAACTTGATTATATGTTATGTATAGTACCAGTTTACCTCTGTTACATATAATATACAAAGTTCTCTCTGTAGTATACAAATATGCTGCACTGGGAGAATGGCAGGGTGGAAGTGGAAGAACAAGAACATTGCGGTCGTCAATCTGTACACTGCTCAGCTCAGCGTTAAGCGCACACGTGCTACTATGTTGATATTTAACACTAGCCGAGGTTCTCTCTGTACTATACAATTTTTTTACTAGGAGAATGGCAGGGTGGAAGCGGAAGAACAAGAATATTGCGGTCGTCACAATCTGTACACTATCCAGCTCAGTGTTAAGTCCACACCTGCTACTATGTTGATATTTAACACTAGTTGAAGTCCTCCCTGTACTATAGGAACTGTAGGAAGAACAAGAACATTGCTGTTCACAGTTCACAAACTCTTTATTTATTTTAATATAAGGTCACAATACATTGTGCCAATGCACCCTGCAAGGTGCGTGCGGGAACCAAAACTAGATAAATGTATGTCCATTTACTGCTGACACTGTATTTTCTTGCTATTATATTTTTATTAATAAAAATATGGCCTGTCTACATTGTAAACAATTCATTTCTCTGTTTTACAGTTTTTCAATAATTACATTTGGCTACTGAAAAAAAAAACTATATTTTACCTGAGTTTACACAAAACAACCTCATACACACACATCCATTATACGCATTTGCATACACAAACATATGGCACTACAATAAATAACCATTATATAAACTATGAGAATGTACAATGATAGAAACTATGATAATGTATAACAATATAAACTACGAAAGTGCATAACAATATAATATAATTAACAACCAAATAATAACCAACAAGACATGTATACAACCAATAAATTAACAAGCAACCAATAACTAGACAATTACCATAATATGTAGTACACAAATATAACAAATAAAACTACAAATATATTATCACAATATTTGTAGTTATAGCTGTGTTATAGCTGCATTGTAGCTGTCGTCAATCTGTACACTGTTCAGCTCAGTGTTAAGCCCACACCTGCTACTATGTTGATATTTAACACTGGCTGAAGTTCTCTCTGTACTATACAAATTTGCTGCACTGGGAGAATTGCAGGGTGGAAGTGGAAGAACAAGAACATTGCGGTCGTCAATCTGTACACTGTTCAGCTCAGTGTTTAGCCCACACCTGCTACAATGTTGATATTTAGCACTAGCTGAAGTTCTCTCTGTACTATACAAAGTTTTTTACTGGGAGAATGGTAGGGTAGAAGTGGAAGAACAAGAACATTGCGGTCGTCAATCCGTACACTTTTCAGCTCAGTGTTTAGCCCACACCTGCTACAATGTTGATATTTAGCACTAGCTGAAGTTCTCTCTGTACAATACAAAGTTTTTTACTGGGAGAATGGTAGGGTGGAAGTGGAAGAACAAGAACATTGCGGTCGTCAATCCGTACACTTTTCAGCTCAGTGTTTAGCCCACACCTGCTACAATGTTGATATTTAGCACTAGCTGAAGTTCTCTCTGTACAATACAAATTTTTTTACTGGGAGAATGGTAGAGTAGAAGTGGAAGAACAAGAACATTGCGGTCGTCAATCTGTACACTGCTCCGCTCAGTGTTTAGCCCACACCTGCTACAATGTTGATATTTAGCACTAGCTGAAGTTCTCTCTGTACAATACAAATTTTTTTTACTGGGAGAATGGTAGGGTAGAAGTGGAAGAACAAGAACATTGCGGTCGTCAATCTGTACACTGCTTAGCTCAGTGTTAAGCGCACACCTGCTACTATGTTGATATTTAACACTAGCTGAAGTTCTCTCTGCACTATACAAGTTTGTTGCACTGGGAGAATGGCAGGGTGGAAGTGGAGGAACAAGAACATTGCGGTCGTCAATCTGTACACTGTTCAGCTCAGTGTTAAGCCCGCACGTGCCACGATACCAATATTTCACACTGGCTAAAGCTCTATCCCTCGCCACTTGAATACTTTACCATACCGTTATGTTTTTTTTTTTCACTTTACTTATAAATGTTTTTAGCGCGATTCTATATATTTATGTTTTTAACATACGTACATAATGTACATTCCGAAAAACTAACGTTATTTATGTTACAAATGTCTGCTATAATAATAAATAACTCTTTTTATTACAACACGACACTCCAATAATAGATTTTAAATTTTCATCGCCATTTGTCCCAGTTTTGTGTTACAGTTTTTAATAAATATAATACCCTTTATTATTTTTTTGAAGTAGATTACGTACATCTTTACATTCGTGGTAAGTATATTAAACCTTCCCATTTTTTATGTAGATTGCGCATTACACTGTTAAACTATTCCACATTACAACTTAATATAGATATTTTTCAGTAAAAGTGTTTTATTGAATAAAAATATATTATTTATTCTGTATAGGCTACAACAATAAAACAAGAAATTACTTAATAAATGCACTTTAATTTGTCTTCAATGCTTATCGCAGTTACACATTACGTTGTTTGCTAAGTAGAATACACTTTACCATGTGTTTTAAGTAAATTACACTTTACCATTCTTTGTAATGAAATTGCAAATAACAATTTATTGCTAACTCTACTACACATTACCAATTGTTCTTACACATATTACACATTACCATTTATAGACACTGTTCAGTGAAAGGTAAAGGATTCACGTACCATAAGCAGACGTTTTCTTGTATTTTTTCACAGGGTCAAGGGACTTTTAATAATAATTTGGATTCCAGAGAAGTGAACGGTCTATCTTTCTAAATTTTTATATATATATATATATATATATATATATATATATATATATATATATATACGAACGCTATGAATTGTATTTATACAGTAAAAGCGAATATACAACAATGTATAATTTAAATGTGTATTAGCAATAAATTATAACTGTATTTATTAAAGACTTCGTGAAAAACTTATCTACTGGATGAATCAGTATTAAAAATGGATTATTTTACTCAATAATTAACTGTATAATGAATGGGCTAAGATACATTAGCTTGAGGTTCTCAGTAGAGGTCCATTTGATACTTATTAATATTTATTTTTAGTATCTTAGCAAATCGACGGCCATAATGTACTGAACTCTAAACCCGCTGGGAGGATATTGAATGACCTTTTTTTTGTAAGGGTGTGCTATTGAGGCTAGTAAATGGTACACTAGAAAGGGTGTTTGTGAGGGTTTAGGCGGTTAAGGAATTAGGGCAGGAGGGTGGTATTAGAGTAGTGAACTCTAACATCAGTACGAGAATATACTTCATTTTTGTAAGGGTGTACTATTGAGGTAAGAAAATGGTACACTGAGAAGAGTGTTTGTGAGGGTTTAGGGGGTATACAAGTATGATGGGAGGGGTGGTATTAGCAACACGACAGCCACAGTGTCGCCGGGTTGCAGTGATTTTGAATGTTGTATCCTCTAGACAACAGCTGAGGAAAAGTACAGTACAATATCTATAATTGCAGTCTTTTCATTATATCAAAATGTTTTGAATAAACGGATTTTCTTATTACTGATCATTAAATTTCTGGTTTTCTTAGTTATTACCGAATTCTCGTAGATAAGCTATTATATATCCATGTAACCTACATGAAAGTAAAATGTATTGTGTAGGCCAGATTTTTAAACTGCTTTCGTATAAAAGAAGACATTTTTTATAAATTATCACCTTGATACGTTTTTTTACGGGAAATGCATTTTTGTGTATCAGGATTAGGGACTTTTAATTTTAAACATTTCACTTTTGTGAATCGTTTTTCGTTTGAACAGTTTTTTTTATATTTTTATCAAAACGAAAAAATGAACCTTTTTTAAAATTATAAGGATCTTTGCAAACTATACAGTTTATATGTAAATGTTAATACATAGTAAACTGCAACTTAATGTATAGTACTCAAAGTTTAATGATCAATACTATGTATTTTGAGAGAAAGTGTATTTGATAACCATATGTGATGACACCCATATGTGTGGGAAGTGGTCAACGACTCACGGTATGTGATGAGTAACTCTATAGTTTTATCTGGCCCTTGCTTCGGGTCCACAATATTCCAGTTGCCTACAAGTTCGAATCCGAAACCTTCAAAAATAGTTGCTTGAGTGCATTTTAAATAGTCAACGTCAGTAGTTCGAGCTCCTAAAAGAATTCATCTCATTGGTCTTTGTAAGGTAATTTGACGATTGTAGAATAATCGATTTTTTCGGAGTGTAAACAATCAGTAAAAATCTAAATTCGTCCAATCAATCCAAAAAGTTATTTCATGGAAATTTTTACTAGAACAATTTAGTCAGAAGTAGAACGTTTACCTTTCCTCGTTGCAAACTTTATAAATGTGATAACCTTATTAATATTTTAATAATTACGAATGTTTGTGAAGATGTATAGATGTTTGATACTCAATCACACAAATTCTAGTGGACACAGTACTTAAATATAAGAATAAAACATAGCATTTACAAATTCTCTTTTTATTTTAAGGAAATATATATACTGTTAAAGTAGATAATGTTTTTTTAACTAGCTGAATCTCTGAAAGTGACACGCAATGTTCCAGTATTTTGAATCTCCATGAAGACATGTCAGCTGTTATAGTTTGATACAGATAGTAATGACAAATAGTGTTATAAAATTATTATTATACACAATTAGATAATAGTACTTGTCATTACTATATGCATCAAACTTATTACATATATGTCAAACATTAGTATATATGGCAGCAATGGCGAAATAAACCAATTAGTGCATTCTGGCCCATTACTTAACATACACTATTGTGAATCTATACATGGAGTGTACTTCAAATTGGTTACCTTTGTCACTGTGGGTCGGTATATTTCAGTAGTTTAAGGAACAAAAACGAGGGACCGGGCACTATCATGATTCAACGAATCATTCGTTCCCTCCATAATTACGATTTGAAGAAACAAGACCGATTATAACATTATATGCGTGAATCTTCTTACTTGCTAGTAAAATAAAATAAAACTTCACTTTAAAGGAGTTAAATTAAAATAAAGCAACACTACAATTTAACACTTCTCAATAAGATATTTGAATCAATTAGGTAAATCTAAATTAAAACCTATTTGTAATACATTTATTTTAAACAAATAATTTAAATAAAATACCGTTCACACAGCTTGTTTGTATTTTATCGCCTTCTAATAGACTTCTGCTCCCCTCAACTTGATCGGTACTTTTTTCTTTGCTATAATATATTTGTTCTTTACTGGTTAAAATATATATTTTAATAAATTTCTTAAGGGTGCCTATGGACAAAAAACGACAAATTACAAAACGCTTCGACAGGCTTACGTGATTAAGAGCATTTTTTTGTTCTTAGCTAATTCACATCAGATAATTGGGGCACCTAAAATAGTTCAAAAGTGAGAATCAATATACAAATTAATAATGACAATCAGTAGTTACTTGTTGACATTTAGTGCAGTCAAGACACCACTTTGCAAAGTAGAAGCACAAGTTACTAGTTCAAGTCGGACTGGCCCTCGAGGCGCAGTTCCTCACCAAGCAAGTTTTAACTCGTGCGACAGATAAGTTACTTGATGTATAAATAGCTCACCCCGCTCTTTCGCCAGCCTCGAGGCGCAGTTCCTCACCAAGCAAGTTTTAACTCGTAAGACAGGTAAGTTACTTGACGTACAAATAGCTCACCCCACTCTTTCGCCAGCCTCGAGGCGCAGTTCCTCACCAAGCAAGTTTTAACTCGTAAGACAGGTAAGTTACTTGACGTACAAATAGCTCACCCCGCTCTTTCGCCAGCCTCGAGGCGCAGTTCCTCACCAAGCCAGTTTTAATTTGTGAGACAGGTAAGTTACTTGACGTACAAATAGCTCACCCCACTCTTTCGCCAGCCTCGAGGCACAGTTTACTTTACTACTTAGAGCTTAGAGCCCGGATGTGAACGATTACAAATCATTCAACTTGGACATTGTCTCTGAGAGTCTGCCCGACAGTTAACTTTACTATGTACAAACGGTAATGTATGTAACGGTATAGTGTATACAGTAAATAGTAGAGTAAACTGTGGTGCATAGTTTTGTCTTATTTTATACAACAGATATTGAGAAGCATGGGCATATATTGTACTGTATCAGGTTTACAGATATTCTTATTTTCGAAAAACTAATATTGAGAAAACATATACAACTAGAACCGGGTGGCCGCAATGCAGGTATACATATTTAGGGAATTACTCTAATCGTAAATATTATTAGTAATTTGGGGCAGTTTGAAAAGTTAATGTGTTCATGTGGACTTGAAGTATATACACAAATATACCTGCTTAGTTTTGTTCACATATTATTTCGAAAAACGTTCCATGTACAGTGAGGAGATTTGGGACAAATGTAGGTGTATTGCAGATGAGGCACAGCCAAACATAATGATTAAATTAATGAAACACAGTTGAGCTGTCCTAAAACAATGTTTACACGGAACAGTTAATTACATTTAACAGGATCTTTCAATTCATTACATGTGTTTGCTGTAATGCAACTTCAGAGACTAAGATGGGATTTTTTGCAAATTTAGAGACCAGTGGGGCATAGCCTGGAGGGACTTTATAAATCAAGAGGGACTATATGTTAACCAGGGACACTAAGAATGTCCGTAAAAATGGTAGTACAGTCCAGTAGGATTTACGTGATTAAACACACAGACAGACACCATTGAATTTAATATAGTAGTATAGATTGGTTACCTAATGTTTTGAGTTTTAGTTCTGTTAATTTGTTACTTAGCAGGAAACTGCGTGTGAAGCCGCGGGTAAGAGGTAGTATTATTACAGGGTATGTTACTTGTTGGTAGTGATGTGTGCCAGGGTAGCGTGATGGTACTTTTCATTATGCGATACCATTTTTTATACAGGTATCGTAAAAAGAAAGCGATAGAGGCAGTTTTCAATTACACTGAGACAGGATGTCCTGGGTCACAATAAATGTCAGCGATGGCGTCTCCAGCTTTCTACCTCTCAGCATTTTGTTTTATATAAGAATCAAATCTTGTCTAGAGAGATTTGCAGGAAAATAATGTGGTACAGCATGCTGACACACTCTCTGAGTATATATCGTTGTCATATTCTTATAGAAGATTATAAAATGAAAAACATAAACAGTTTGCTAATAGTTTTTTCAATTGTAGCAATAAGTGTCTTTTACCTTTATTCAAGCTTAAATATCTGTCCGAACTACACGTAATTTTGGCTATATTGCACAAAAGTTATGTGGCCTTTAATAATGATCTTGTTTCTAGAAATTTCAAATTCTAAAGATTTCGGTTTGTAAGAGCTCCTGGTTTCTAGAATCCTTCAGGCTCTGGGAGTCTCGGCCTCTTGAAAGCCCCAGCCTCTAGATGTTATAATTGAACCCGCAACCTACTAGACTATTTAGCCGCTTGAATCCCACATAATACCCATACTAGCTATGACAACTGTGTATGCCTAAAGGCTTCTTTCTTTTTCACCAAAAGACATACAGCAATATTCCTTGATTAATAGTTCCATAAGAATGTCAATTGTTTTTTAGTGTTTGGGTTGAGGGGCCTGGAGAGCTGTAGGCAAGTGTTTCACCAAGAACGTATACGAACCCTCCCCTCCATTTTTATTTATTCCGTTTCAATTTACACTTTTAAACACATTACCGATTTTCCTACCCACAATCATATATATCCCACCAGAAATAAAAATAAATTACAGTACCCCACCATATAATATGTTCCACAAATCGATAGAATATTTAGGACCTACAATGTATAATAGATTGCCAGATTATTTAAAAGCCAGCACTTCACTTGCATCTTTCAAAAACAAGCTAAAAGACTTTCTTGTAAAAAACTGTTTTTACTCACTCTCTGAATTTTTGTGCCCCACCCAACCTTACAAGTAAAAATATCAGTAGTACTGTTTTTCAATATATTTATTAATTTGTAGTTTTACCAGATATAACAATAATTTTGACAAGAATATTTTTAGTATGTAGTTATTTATACATAGTGACCATTCTCGATACATGTTAATGTCAATAAGAAATAAATGATGTTGATTTGATTTGATTTGAATTGTGATTACAATCCATTCATATAATGTATACATGTAGAAAACTGTTTTGTTACTGATATTCCGAAATTATTCGTTAATTTTGCTCTTTTAACATATGTGCATAGAGAATGTATACCTATTTCGATTGAAATGTGGTATATATAAACTTTTCTGACTTTTGAGCTTTGTTACTAAGGTCTAAAATGAGATCAATAACGATTTTTGGTGAACAATTGTTTCACAAAACTTCCTTTCCGATCTTATAGAGTTCATATCGTTGCATTAAATAATCGTAGCTATGGTGGCTCTGTTTTTTTCCTTAGAGTTGTACTTACTTGAATCAAATGGAGCTAAACAAATATTCCGTGCTAATATTTACTCTATACTGTATTTCCGTGCAAGTTTTGGTTAAAACCCATTGAAATACATTCAGTATTCATATGTACAAATGGTTTTCAGCCCAGACTCTCTATGGTGCAATAGACGAACTACAAAATTCCTTTGCATATAAACTGTACTGCACGTATCTAGGTTACGCTACAGTGAAAAATAATCGATATTTATTATTCTGTTCATTTGAACTTAGAAAGGAATTATGTCATTCGAAATTACTGAGTTTACTATTATCTACTAATAAATATGTAGGACTACAATAACGTATGTTTATATTTTCTATATTTTTCATAGTTTATTTTACAAGGAAGCATGTTACCTGCAAATTTTCATATTCCACCCGCAGAAATAAAAGGTATGAAAACTAGAGCTAAGTAAGAGATGAGCGTTCTGACGTAAATATCTGAGGAGGAAACGTTCTCGTCTCGCAACCTGATAACCTGTGGATGGGCGGTGGGTAGGAGGATAGCAAGAGAGGATGGGGGTACTATAGTAAAGTAGCAACTCACCACGACCTGCAGTTCTCGCTTTACCGAGTTCCACCATACGGTCAAACTATGTCATCTTTAACTTTAGATTGGTGGATAACGTAGTGGTGTGGTACATTAGTTAAGTAGCAACTTACCACGACCTGCAGTTCTCGCTTTACCGAGTTCCACCATGCGGTAAAACTACGTATTCTTTAACTTTAGATTGGTGGATAACGTAGTGGTGTAGTACATTAGTTAAGTAGCAACTCACCACGACCTGCAGTTCTCGCTTTACCGAGTTCCACCATACGGTCAAACTATGTCATCTTTAACTTTAGATTGGTGGATAACGTAGTGGTGTGGTACATTAGTTAAGTAGCAACTTACCACGACCTGCAGTTTTCGCTTTACCGAGTTCCACCATGCGGTCAAACTACGTCATCTTTAACTTTAGATTGGTGGATAGCGTAGTGGTGTTGTACATTAGTTAAGTAGCAACTCACCACGTCCTGCAGTTCTCGCTTTACCGAGTTACACCATGCAGTAAAACTACGCCATCTTTAATATTAGGTTGGTGGATAAGGTAGTGGTGTGGTACATTAGTTAAGTAGCAACTCACCACGACCTGCAGTTCTCGCTTTACCGAGTTCCACCATACGGTCAAACTCCGTCATCCTTAACTGTAGGTTGGTGGATAACGTAGTGGTGTGGTACATTAGTTCAGTAGCAACTCACCACGTGCTGCTGGTCTCGCTTTACCGAGTTCCAAAAAGTGGTCAAACTCCATCATCTTTAACTTTAGATTGGTGGATAGCGTAGTGGTGTTGTACATTAGTTAAGTAGCAACTCACCACGTCCTGCAGTTCTCGCTTTACCGAGTTCCACCATGTGGTCAAACTACGTCATCTTTAACTTTAGATTGGTGGATAACGTAGTGGTGTGGTACATTAGTTAAGTAGCAACTTACCACGACCTGCAGTTCTCGCTTTACCGAGTTCCACCATACGGTCAAACTATGTCATCTTTAACTTTAGATTAGTGGATAACGTAGTGGTGTGGTACATTAGTTAAGTAACAACTTACCACGACCTGCAGTTCTCGCTTTACCGAGTTCCATCATGCGGTCAAACTACGCCATCTTTAACATTAGGTTGGTGGATAGCGTAGTGGTGTTGTACATTACTTAAGTAGCAACTCACCACGTCCTGCAGTTCTCGCTTCACCGAGTCCCACCATGTGGCCAAACTACGTATTCTTTAACTTTAGATTGGTGGATAACGTAGTGGTGGGGTACATTAGTTAAGTAGCAACTTACTACGACCTGCAGCTCTCGCTTTACCAAGTTCCACCATGCGGTAAAACTACACCATCTTTAATATTAGATTGGTGGATAGCGTAGTGGTGTTTTACATTATTTAAGTAGCACATTACCACGACCTGCAGTTTTCGCTTTACCGAGTTCCACCATGCGGTCAAACTCCGTCATCTTTAACTTTAGATTGGTGGATAGCGTAGTGGTGTGGTACATTAGTTAAGTAGCAACTCACCACGACCTGCAGTTCTCGCTTTACCGAGTTCCACCATGTGGTCAAACTCCGTCATCTTTAACTTTAGATTGGTGGATAAGCGTAGTGGTGTGGTACATTAGTTAAGTAGCAACTTACCACGACCTGCAGTTCTCGCTTTACCGAGTTCCACCATACGGTCAAACTCCGTCATCTTTAACTTTAGATTGGTGGATAGCGTAGTGGTGTGGTACATTAGTTAAGTAGCAACTTACCACGACCTGCAGTTTCTCGCTTTACCGAGTTCCACCATGCGGTCAAACTCCGTCATCTTTAACTTTAGATTGGTGGATAACGTAGTGGTGTGGTACATTAGTTAAGTAGCAACTCACCACGACCTGCAGTTCTCGCTTTACCGAGTTCCACCATACGGTCAAACTCCGTCATCTTTAACTTTAGATTGGTGGATAGCGTAGTGGTGTTGTACATTAGTTAAGTAGCAACTTACCACGACCTGCAGTTCTCGCTTTACCGAGTTCCACCATGTGGTCAAACTACGTCATCTTTAACTTTAGATTGGTGGATAACGTAGTGGTGTGGTACATTAGTTAAGTAGCAACTCACCACGACCTGCAGTTCTCGCTTTACCGAGTTCCACCATGCGGTCAAACTCCGTCATCTTTAACTTTAGATTGGTGGATAACGTAGTGGTGTTGGTACATTAGTTAAGTAGCAACTCACCACGACCTGCAGTTCTCGCTTTACCGAGTTCCACCATACGGTCAAACTCCGTCATCTTTAACTTTAGATTGGTGGATAACGTAGTGGTGTGGTACATTAGTTAAGTAGCAACTTACACGACCTGCAGTTCTCGCTTTACCGAGTTCCACCATACGGTCAAACTCCGTCATCTTTAACTTTAGATTGGTGGATAGCGTAGTGGTGTGGTACATTAGTTAAGTAGCAACTTACCACGACCTGCAGTTTCTCGCTTTACCGAGTTCCACCATGCGGTCAAACTCCGTCATCTTTAACTTTAGATTGGTGGATAACGTAGTGGTGTGGTACATTAGTTAAGTAGCAACTCACCACGACCTGCAGTTCTCGCTTTACCGAGTTCCACCATACGGTCAAACTCCGTCATCTTTAACTTTAGATTGGTGGATAGCGTAGTGGTGTTGTACATTAGTTAAGTAGCAACTCACCACGTCCTGCAGTTCTCGCTTTACCGAGTTCCACCATGTGGTCAAACTCCGTCATCTTTAACTTTAGATTGGTGGATAGCGTAGTGGTGTGGTACATTAGTTAAGTAGCAACTCACCACGACCTGCAGTTCTCGCTTTACCGAGTTCCACCATACGGTCAAACTCCGTCATCTTTAACTTTAGATTGGTGGATAGCGTAGTGGTGTTGTACATTAGTTAAGTAGCAACTCACCACGTCCTGCAGTTCTCGCTTTACCGAGTTCCACCATGCGGTCAAACTCCGTCATCTTTAACTTTAGATTGGTGGATAGCGTAGTGGTGTGGTACATTAGTTAAGTAGCAACTCACCACGACCTGCAGTTCTCGCTTTACCGAGTTCCACCATACGGTCAAACTCCGTCATCTTTAACTTTAGATTGGTGGATAGCGTAGTGGTGTGGTACATTAGTTAAGTAGCAACTCACCACGACCTGCAGTTCTCGCTTTACCGAGTTCCACCATGCGGTCAAACTCCGTCATCTTTAACTTTAGATTGGTGGATAGCGTAGTGGTGTGGTACATTAGTTAAGTAGCAACTCACCACGACCTGCAGTTCTCGCTTTACCGAGTTCCACCATACGGTCAAACTCCGTCATCTTTAACTTTAGATTGGTGGATAGCGTAGTGGTGTGGTACATTAGTTAAGTAGCAACTCACCACGACCTGCAGTTCTCGCTTTACCGAGTTCCACCATACGGTCAAACTCCGTCATCCTTAACTTTAGGTTGGTGGATAACGTAGTGGTGTTGTACATTAGTTAAGTAGCAACTCCCCACGTCCTGCAGTTCTCGCTTTACCGAGTTCCACCATGTGGTCAAACTACGTATTCTTTAACTTTAGATTGGTGGATAGCGTAGTGGTGTTGTACATTAGTTAAGTTGCAACTCACCACATCCTGCAGTTCTCGCTTTACCGAGTTCCACCATACGGTCAAACTCCGTCATCTTTAACTTTAGATTGGTGGATAGCGTAGTGGTGTGGTACATTAGTTAAGTAGCAACTTACCACGACCTGCAGTTTTCGCTTTACCGAGTTCCACCATGCAGCCAAACTCCGTCATCTTTAACTTTAGATTGGTGGATAGCGTAGTGGTGTTGTACATTAGTTAAGTAGCAACTCACCACGACCTGCAGTTTTCGCATTACCGAGTTCCACCATGCGGTCAAACTCCGTCATCTTTAACTTTAGATTGGTGGATAACGTATTGGTGTGGTACATTAGTTAAGTAGCAACTTACTACGACCTGCAGTTCTCGCTTTACCGAGTTCCACTATACAGTCAAACTCCGTCATCTTTAATTTTAAATTGGTGGATAGCGTAGTGGTGTGGTACATTTTTTAAGTAGCAACTTACTACGACCTGCAGTTCTCGCTTTACCGAGTTCCACCATACGGTCAAACTCCGTCATCTTTAACTTTAGATTGGTGGATAGCGTAGTGGTGTGGTACATTAGTTAAGTAGCAACTTACTACGACCTGCAGTTCTCGCTTTACCGAGTTCCACTATACAGTCAAACTCCGTCGTCTTTAACTTTAGATTGGTGGATAGCGTAGTGGTGTGGTACATTATTTAAGTAGCAACTAACTACGACCTGCAGTTCCCGCTTGACCGAGTTCCACCATACGGTCAAACTCCGTCATCTTTAACTTTAGATTGGTGGATAGCGTAGTGGTGTGGTACATTAGTTAAGTAGCAACTTACCACGACCTGCAGTTTTCGCTTTACCGAGTTCCACCATGCGGCCAAACTCCGTCATCTTTAACTTTAGATTGGTGGATAGCGTAGTGGTGTTGTACATTAGTTAAGTAGCAACTCACCACGACCTGCAGTTTTCGCATTACCGAGTTCCACTATGCGGTCAAACTCCGTCATCTTTAACTTTAGATTGGTGGATAACGTATTGGTGTGGTACATTAGTTAAGTAGCAACTTACTACGACCTGCAGTTTTCGCTTTACCGAGTTCCACTATGCGGTCAAACTCCGTCATCTTTAACTTTAGATTGGTGGATAGCGTAGTGGTGTGGTACATTAGTTAAGTAGCAACTCACCACGACCTGCAGTTTTCGCTTTACCGAGTTCCACCATGCGGTCAAACTCCGTCATCTTTAACTTTAGATTGGTGGATAACGTATTGGTGTGGTACATTAGTTAAGTAGCAACTTACTACGACCTGCAGTTCTCGCTTTACCGAGTTCCACTATACAGTCACAATCCGTCATCTTTAACTTTAGATTGGTGTATCGCGTAGTGGTGTGGTACATTATTTAAGTAGCAACTTACCACGACCTGCAGTTCTCGCTTTACCTAGTTCCACCATGTAGTCAAACTCCGTCATCTTTAAGTTTAGATTGGTGGATAGCGTAGTGGTGAGCCGGTTCAATACCTATATCTCCCCGGCTCATGTGTGTTTTATATAGTGTTTGTGTGTGTGGTTTATTGGCTGCAGAGGCCACTGACCATTTGAAGGCGTTTGGCCTTTCCGGTAGAGTGGCAAAGACTCCGAGCCGTGGTGTACAAGTTAGGAGTAGCTCCAGTTTAAAATTTTGTTTAATTAAGTGTTTTTGTTAGTTTTGCTGAGCTGTTTTCCTTCTGACATGTGCGGCTAAGTTTACGGCCCCTCACTGATGAGGTCCAGGCGATGAGTTGATTTTCTGCTGTCATCTCTCCATCATGCGTGGTCGCAGAGAACCTTCGCTTTTGCGCTCTGCTGAAGGACGGCCACCATAATGGACATTTCTACTAGTCTGTGATACCCTGCTCATATTCTTTATTTATTTGTTATTGTTATTGTTGCCATTTATATAGTTTATATTTTGTTATTTAATTTTAAGTTAGTTTTAGATATTATTTAGTTATTTCTTGGATTTCATTAGGAGCCCGCCCTTAGCCGAAGGATACCGGGTGGAATTGGCATTTCTTGTTTCAAATTATGGCGTTTCTAATTTTTGTATGCAGGTGCACCTGACAAGGATTGTTTGAGGTATACTACTGCAGGCACTTTTTATTTTTTTATTTTTTTTTATTTATAGTATATATATATATATATATTTTTATATTGACTGGAAAGGCCTATGCTGTGTCTTAGTAAATGAACCTGAGTATACTGACCACGGTGTTCTTTTTTACCTAGTTTTGTTTTGATCCGGCATCCCGTTCGCCACCATGGGCGCGCGCTTCCCTGATGGTTTGCTGTGGGTGTGCGAGCGGCGATGTACGGTTTCAGTGGTGTTGTACATTAGTTAAGTAGCAACTTACTACGACCTGATGTTCTCACTTTACCGAGTTCCACCATACGGTCAAACTCCGTCATCCTTAACTTTAGGTTGGTGGATAGCGTAGTGGTGTTGTACATTAGTTAAGTAGCAACTTACTACGGACTGCGGTTCTCGCTTGACCGAGTTCCACCATACGGTCAAACTCTGTCATCTTTAACTTTAGATAGGTGGATAGCGTAGTGGTGTGGTACTTTAGTTAAGTAGCAACTTACCACGACCTGCAGTTCTCGCTTTACCGAGTTCCACCATACGGTCAAACTCCGTCATCTTTAACTTTAGATTGGTGGATAACGTAGTGGTGTGGTACATTAGTTAAGTAGCAACTTACCACGACCTGCAGTTCTCGCTTTACCGAGTTCCACCATGCGGTCAAACTACGTCATCTTTAACTTTAGATTGGTGGATAGCGTAGTGGTGTTGTACATTAGTTAAGTAGCAACTCACCACGTCCTGCAGTTCTCGCTTTACCGAGTTTCACCATGCAGTAAAACTACGCCATCTTTAATATTAGGTTGGTGGATAAGGTAGTGGTGTGGTACATTAGTTAAGTAGCAACTCACCACGACCTGCAGTTCTCGCTTTACCGAGTTCCACCATACGGTAAAAGTACGCCATCTTTAACTTTAGATTGGTGGATAGCGTAGTGGTGTGGTACATTAGTTAAGTAGCAACTCACCACGACCTGCAGTTTTCGCTTTACCGAGTTCCACCATGCGGTCAAACTCCGTCATCTTTAACTTTAGATTGGTGGATAACGTAGTGGTGTTGTACATTAGTTAAGTAGCAACTCACCACGACCTGCAGTTCTCGCTTTACCGAGTTCCACCATACGGTCAAACTCCGTCATCTTTAACTTTAGATTGGTGGATAGCGTAGTGGTGTGGTACATTAGTTAAGTAGCAACTTACCACGACCTGCAGTTTTCGCTTTACCGAGTTCCACCATGCGGTCAAACTCCGTCATGTTTAACTTTAGATTGGTGGATAACGTAGTGGTGTGGTACATTAGTTAAGTAGCAACTTACCACGACCTGCAGTTTTCGCTTTACCGAGTTCCACCATGCGGTCAAACTCCGTCATCTTTAACTTTAGATTGGTGGATAACGTAGTGGTGTGGTACATTAGTTAAGTAGCAACTTACTACGACCTGCAGTTCTCGCTTTACCGAGTTCCACCATGTGGTAAAACTCCGTCATCTTTAAGTTTAGATTGGTGGATAGCGTAGTGGTGTTGTACATTAGTTAAGTAGCAACTTACTACGACCTGCTGTTCTCGCTTTACCGAGTTCCAGCATGTGGTCAAACAACGTATTCCTTAACTTTAGATTGGTGGATAACGTAGTGGTGTGGTACATTAGTTAAGTAGCAACTCACCACGACCTGCAGTTCTCGCTTTACCGTGTTTCACCATCCGTTCAAACACCGCCATCTTCAACTTGAGATTCGAGGATTGTATGGTGGTGTTGTTCAATTTAAGTTGCAATCCAGCTCATGCATTTCTCACTTTGCCGTGTCCAACATCCAGATCAAACTCCGCTACATTTAACCAAGTTGGGCGCATAGAGTAGTAGTTGAGTGTAACAGCAAATATCTAGTTATCAGTATCAGTTGCCATATATTTGGATTTGTCAGCTGCTATAGTATACCGATGTTCTCCTGGGTGGTACCTAACAGCAGATACCGATAAAATGTCATCTGAATATACTATGTACATGTATCGTCTTTACTTCTCCATATCCCTTTTACTAATTATAGTAAGGGATTGTAAGTAACCCCGATACAAATGCATTTGCTGGACCTAGTGTCGAAAGTATTCTCTGCCTCTAAACTTTAAAGAAAGGGTTGAAACACTTTTTACCACTATTTACATACTTATACGTATACTTTAGTAGTGATTCAAAGAGCAAATAAAACTAATAATAGAGGCCATGAGGAGATTATGGTATTGTGCTAGGAAATGAGGTGACGCGCGAAGAGGCGTGTTGTGTGTCAGTAGCTGTAAACTAATGGGTGGGAGTGAGAGAGAGGGTGGTATGAGGATTAAAGGTTGACGGGTGGGTGGTGGTGGAAATGGGTGACACTGCGACCCCCAATGCCGCTCCTCGCATTAACTTTCAACATCACGCGTCGGTCACCAAGCACCAGCGTGCACTCACCACTACTGTAGACTCCGTTTCGTACAGACTGTTAACTAATGGTTGGAAGCGATAGGGTGATATGAGGACTAAATGTTGACGGGTGGGTGGTGGTGGAAATGGGTGACACTGCGACCCCCAGCGCCGCTCCTCGCTTTAACTTTCAACATCACTCGTCGGTCACCAAGCACCAGCGTGCACTCATCACTACTGTAGACTCCGTTTCGTACAGACTGTTAACTAATGGTTGGAAGCGATAGGGTGATATGAGGACTAAATGTTGACGGGTGGGTGGTGGTGGAAATGGGTGACACTGCGACCCCCAACGCCTGTCCTCGCATTACTAAACTTTCAACATCACGCGTCGGTCACGAAGTACGAGCGTGCACTCATCGCTACTGTAGTCCCGGTTTGGTAGCGACTGATAACGTATGTGTGCAAGAGAGAGAGAGAGAGTGATATGAGGACTGAATGTTGACGGGTGGGTGGTGATGGAAAGGGTTGACAATGAGGTGCTATCACCACTCTTTGCAATACACCTTCAACATCACGCGTCTGTCACCAAGTGCCATTGTTGTACCTATCAGTACTTTTCTGTAGTTTTTGCTAATGCCTTTAAGGCATATAAATCTATACGATGCAATTCGAACAGTACAATACAAAACATTGTTCCTGAAAGTTATAATCACTAAACGTTGACATTATTGCCCTTACAACAGTATAACAGGCATAATATCAGTGTTAACCGCCCAACGCTCATATGATTGTTTTGTTGTGAATGTGTCACTATGGTTTGAGGTTATAAAAATAGTTTAATTTCATAAACTTACTTATCCTTTGCATACTCTTCGTTCTTTTGCAATGTATTAGTAGGTAATCACTGTTATTTCTTTGTTCGTGTGTTCCCTTTATCGATTATGTATTGTCTCAGTACGTGGGTACCCATTTAATTGTTCGGCATTCGAATATTAATGTTTGGTATCTTGTTATTGACTCCCGAAAATAAGTGACCTCCAGCGAAGAAAATGAAGGCTGCTTCTCCTCTCCCTGCCCCTCCTCGCCGTACTCCTAGTCCCCCTCATCCTTGACTTTGTCCGCTGAGATGGACACGATGTCTTTTACAAAACCCAGGTAAAACGTCCTGCAACAGTCACAACACAATATAACATTTTACAAAGACGATGCAAGGATTTCCACTTGGAAAGTTAAATTACATACCCAAGTACATAGAGGGCGGAATATTCCAAAAACGATGAGATTTGACGACAGTATTTCTAATGCTGCTTGGGTGTCGTCCGAGGGCTAATTTCGTTCAATTATAATACATACAGAACCCCTGGTGCTCGCCTTGCCTAAGGGATGTTCTCCGTCTCCAGAGAAAGTATAAACATTATAAACCACCATTATAAATTAACTAATGCAAAGTTGCTCGAGGCCTGAGTTACACTGCAATTTCTTGGTTACTACGCAGTTATTAATCAAAGGATTGTAAGCTCAACTTACAAAACAACATAATACGCGGGGAATTTACGCTCAAGACCAAAATAAATACGTTTGACGTTACAAGAAAGTACTTTTGCTAAACATATTTAACAGATTTCATACTTTCGATTACGGAATGTTACAAAATTCTACTTCTGCTCAAACCGTACTGCAAAGACCACTAGTATACACCCGAATACGAAGGTTACAAAGTTCGTATAAATAACGAAGAAATAATAAATAATCCTAACGCTGTTGAGGAGCGGAGTTAAGCGAAAAGTTCAGACATCAGCAGTGGAGTCAGTAATGTTGTGGAAAGTTGGAGAGAGCGTGGAACTTTCCTCTGTTGAGTGCGGCGTCACAGTTCGGTGTCAGCGGTGGATAATTGGCGGATATGGGGCGAGGGAGCGGCAGTGTTGGCGGCACGCGCGGGCTCGATACTCCCAGCCCCCGGCGGTCTGCTGCTCGCCCGCCACCCCCAGCACCTATCTCGCCACAATTCTGGCAGTCACCGTAGCGTAGTATTGTAATCTTGACAGTTGGGGCGATCATACCGGGCCGAGGAACCTTCGTGTAGACAAGACGTGCATTTACCAGACAATAAAACAACATAATTTCGCTTTAATCCTGGAAAGCACCATAGCGTAGCAAAGCATCCTTCACATTGAGGCGATCATGTCTGTTGGAGGAATTATCATGTAGACTAGCTGGTCGTTTATTCAGCAATAAAACATGACACAATTGCGCCAATAATCCTAATAAAAATCGCTCGTAGCGTAGTAATGTAATCTTGACATTTGGGGCGATTATATCAGATGACGGAAGTAGGCCAATACAAAAGTCTATAACATATCCAGTTTAGTTGGAGAATCCTGTGCAGACCTAAACTTACGTACGGGCTGACTGCACATATGTCCAGGAGGTTTTTAAAAATAGGCGAAAGTGCTTTGGTACTTAAAAGTACATTACAGTAGTTTTACCATGTGAATGTGTGATTAATTTAGTGGTTTATAAGCATGTGTGAAACGTTGAGTGCAGCGGAGTGTATGAAACATTAAGCAAAATGTAGAACTTAAATTATTGAAGAAAGTACAAAAAATTTGTGATTTTTGCACTGTGACTGCAACTCCCGTTTAACTTCACTGAAAACGTTTTTTATATTTTAATCCAATCGACCTCGATGCCGATGGAACTTACACAAGAAGACATGCATGGTACAGGCCAAGTAATAATTCCACCTATTGTTAATGTTACAGTCAATAATGAGCTGGAATTAGAAGTTGTTAAGCAGAGGGAAGGAACTTCACAGGCAGAGGCAGAGCTAACCTTGGAATAACCAAATTCGTTTTCTGTCTATGATCCAGCTACTTAGAATATCAAGCTTAGTACTCTAAAATGTTCTTAATCAAAGCGCCAAACAAAAATAATGATAGATTTTAAGAAATATATACGAACATAAACCAATGCAAATAGAACACTACACTACCCAAAATAATATTTAAAAGTCCCTAATGGTGGCGTAATTTCAAGAGATTGGATTTTATACTCGCATATAACTGAAAAAAAACACGACCTAGTTTTTCCACAGGTTTCATGACTGGAGGCACAGGTATGAACTACTGAAACTTCATGAACAGTTCATGATCACAGACGTATTATTCTTACGTACATCACCTGGCAAAAAAAACTAATGAAAGTGGACAAAATTTTGTTTACAAAGTACGAGGAAGAAGTTAGTTATTTGTGAATTGTACTATTAAGAATAGATTCTGTAGTTAAGTGCTTGGCTGTTACAGGGTTTCAATTTCATGGAGATAACGAAATTCTGGGCTCAACCTCAAATTGGCTGTATCTTAAGTGCCTAGAGTTGTTTGGTGAATACAATCCTATTCTTTCCCACCATATGATGTTTAGTATGGAAATAAAGGTCAAGGGCACACTCCATACATATCTGCACAAACCTGCAACGAGTTTATTGGAATTATGGGTAACTGTGTGCTCAAGACCATAGTTAAAGAAGTAAAAGAAGCGAGATACTCCTCTCTTATTGTGGATTCGATTCCTGATGGCTCTGATTCAGACCAATTAGATATTTCATTGCGATATGTATCTGAGACAACACAGAAGCCTGTAGAACGGGTATTACCTTGCTTGGCTTTTGCCTGGAATATCACATGCAAACGTGAAAACAGCATCGAAAGCTTTCATATAGATGTTAAGAAGTATGGAAGCCTTTCTCAGGTCTGCAGGCCAGAATAAAGCAGCTTAGTCTACTAGCCGAATACGTACCGAGTGCTGCATGTTCATTCATTATTGTTGGTCCTGTTGCCGTGGAGTGCGATACAGCTACCCTAATACTATTTGGTTTTGCCCAGGACATGTACAACAACTTTTATGTGTCAACCTATAAGTGGAGTATTTTGAAACAGTGTTTGGCAAAAACCAAACGGGTGATAAAGTCATTGCCAGAAACTAGATGGTCAGAAATCAGACGCTGTCTGAACTTTGGTAAAAGGAATCTTTTTTAATCGTTAATTATAAGGACCCCACATTAAAACATAAGTTGCATAATTTTTAAATCATTCTTCTTAAAAAAAGCCAAGATACTATAATTGGAGCTAACTGAGTCAACTAGTTGGGGAGGGGCGTAAGTGAGAGGGCGGGAAACGATGGTTTGTCCAGCGCGCCTGCAACCTGAATTCAAGCCCTGGTCCTGTGTAAGCATCAGAATCAACTGTCACGATTGAAAATTATTCAATTAAATTACATCAATATTTACATTCGTATTTATTTTTTAGATTTATTATCAGTGTGATATTACCGATTGTATCCATTACGGCAGAACGAATAGAGAACAAAGGAAACGACATCCAATCCCGTTAAAAATCTCATTTTGGTAATCCATTTAAGATAGTTTCATTGGATATTATGTAGAAGATTTGCCGAAACGTGAGTTCCAGAATTACAGTCTCTAAATTTAAAATATAAATGTGTTGAATATTATTATTTGCTCTTCTGAACGTGCGGAAATAAACCTTTCCAAACGGGTTAACTGTTTAAAAATGCCCACAACATAACAAAATGTTTTACAATACCTGATGATGTATATGTTTTTTAAATATAATATGGACGTGGCTAGCAGATTTCTTATTGGCTTTGAATTATTATTGCATACAAAAGCACAATTGTTCAAAACTGGACAACTTAACAAAAGTCTATTACAATAAATGTGTATTTGTTTTGTAAGCTTTGCTACCTAAAAACCCTATTTGATGCGGCAATATCGTGTTGACTGTCATGGACGTGAATGCATAGTTATTTGAATTGAATAAGGTTTTTATTCAATAAAATAATTATAATTTATAAACTATAGTAACATACAACATATAATAATACTATAAATATGTACGCTGTGTATCTTTTAAATTGTATAGATAATTCATAACTACGAAATATAAAACTAAGTAAACCACTAGAACTGTTTAAAATACGAAACCCTTAGAAGTAGTACATTTATTACAATACCACCTGTTCGAATTTCCTAATTTAATTCCTTTCATATTTTGAATCCTTATTTTTGAAAATATTGACAGCACGCCGCACTGTATCCTTTTATGTTACTCCATCGTCGCTTTGTAGATTTGATCATTTCTCTATAGACGTTTCATTAACTGTCAGAGTTTGATGCAAGTAGGAAGAGCTTTCCGACTTGGTTGACTCGTCAAGCAGCGTCAAACATACGATCTGTTGAGTTTTATATATATATACTTAGCAGAATGTGAGGCGTAACAGACTGACACCACCATTTTTTAGATACTATATATATATATATATATATATATACATATTGTTCCTGCTGGTACACCAGTACAGCTTCGATTAAAACACTTATAAAACACATTATATCAACTGTGAACCCTTAAAATGGAAAAGTTAATTTTAAAGTAAACTTTACCTGCTTCACTTTTGTCATCAACTAATGTTCTCAACACGATAACATCATTCTAAAACAAATCTGTAGAACCAAAATCTACTTCAAATTCAATAAGTTGTGATAGATATTAGATTCATACATTAGTACAGTCATGTCAGTGGAACACATAATTCAGAAGGTACACTCCGTTGCCAACACAACTTGTTTCACAATGTGCTGAACTGTAAAGCATAGTGCTCCGTCAACTTCGTTTAAAATACTATTATTGACAGTTCACTGTCCTCGCTACCTGAACTTTTGCTATAAAAGGTTTACCTGCATACATTACATATATTTAAGTTATTATGGAATACCATTTCGTTTTCTCATTTTCGAATTTACATGAAAGTATAGATTTAAAATTAACTCTTTAACCTACAACATTTCATTGAATGGAAATAATTATAACGTTTCTAATATAAATAGTAGATAAATGAAAGTACAGACCAAATGTTGCGTAACGGCATAAAATGAGGTATATATACTTGAGAGATATGCACCATCATCGAACTCAATATTGCCTATATACTGCCTATGGGTTACTTTAGCTATACTGGGCTAATAGAATTAGTCGCTGGATGGGACTGATGGGAATAAAATGCCTCGTTTCATGCCCGGACTTTTAAATGGAAAATTTAATGAAATATAACGTGCTAGAGTACAGGTGAAATAGTTAGTTTAAAATTGATGTGGGTGATTGACAGGAATATCTTTTTCAAACCAAGTTTAAAATACAGATAACACATTGTGCAGTTAATGATAACGTAAATGCGTATACTATATATGTTATTAAATGATCATATTTATATTAATAAAGACGAAAATGAATAATAAGGAATTATAGTGTTAGCAATTGAGGATTGCGTCTGAAGAACCAAGTAATAGGCACGCACGCACCCCCACACTCACGAGCGCAGAGGATTGGGCCCAAACCGACTTATTCAGTAACGTCTTTGACCCATGACCGAGCAATATTCTGTGGCATTTTCAGTCTATTATTGATGTCCGGTAGCATTTTTCTTGTTATACCTAATATATATACATAAAAGAAAACAAAACACGTTTCTTCAACTTGAAATGCTATATTTTCGCTGTTACATGTGATTTCTTCTGCGTATTCTACAATAGAATATTTTTTCTGCGTAATTCAGCTTTTGTAACAGTTTGTGAATTGCATCATATTGCATATTCCACAGTGTGGTTTATTGCATGGATGACATCTGTGTTTGAAATTTTGACTATTGTCGTTATCTTTAATATATTTTGGATGAACTAATAGATTTTTCAAATTTGGTGGTCTTTTGAAAATAATTCTAGGAGGTCTATTAAAAAGATCCCTTGTTTCTGGAGATTGTTCCAATATTTTGTAGGCGGTCTTCATACTTCCATTTACTCTGTGTAATCCAGGATGAGACTGAGTTACAAATTTGGCATCATTTTCCACGAAACTTAAAACATGGTTTGTGTTTTTAGGTTTAGTTATTTCACTGTTAATCAATTTTGCAGGGTATCCTCTGTTAATTAATGAATTTGATAATGTTTTACATAATTTTGGAAGTCAATTTCATTTGTACATAGATTTTTAGCTGTTAGAGCAAGACCCTTTACATAGATTTCTTTACATACTGTGGATGGCAGCTATCATATGTAAGTATTACATAGACCTACTATTTGCGTCCTTGCCATGAATTTTAGTTTTAAAACAACCGCTGTTTAATAATACGTCTACATCAAGAAAATTCACGGAATTTGGTTACGTTTTCCAGGTGAAATTTAGTGATGAAAAATCATTTAATTCTTTTAGGAGTTATTGCAAAATTTCCATTCCATTATTCCAAACAAGAAATATGTCATCAATATAACGAAACCAAACCAATGGTTGAAAGTTTTAGGTTGATAACAAGTTTTTCTCGAGAAATCCCATAAATAGGTTGGCGTATGAAGAATCTATTTTTGTCCCCATCGCTGTGCCCTTTATTTGAAGAAAGTTTTTGTCTATAAACTTAAAATTGTTCATGGTCAAGACCATAGTAATTAAATTAGTGGTAAAATTAGAAGTAGGTAATGTGTTTTTCGGTCTTCCATCTAAAAATTTCCCAATTGCTTCGACGCCCTCATCATGTGGAATATTGGTGTAGAGTGATTCTACGTCAACTGTAGCTAATATTACTTCACCAGATAATGATTGAGGAATTTCCTATAGTCTTTGTAACAAATTATTAGTATTTTTGATGTAGGAAGGCAACTCTCTGACAAAAGGTTGTAGAAGTTCATCTATGTATGCAGAAATTCTTTCCGTAGGAGCTCCAATACTTGCAACAATAGGCCGGCCTGGAGGAGATCTTACCTGTTTGTGTGTCTTAGGTTGGTATTAAAGTTTTAAGTATATTATTAGAAAGATTTTGCTTGAGGCCATTTTCTAAGAGATATTCTTTGATTTCTGCACTAAAACCGTTAGTTGGGTCTTTGTACACAGTAGCATCTTGTAATTGCCTGTTAGCCTCATTAATATAATCATTGCTATTCAAGATTACTGTAGAATTCCCCTTATCAGAAGGTAGAATTGCGATATTTTTGTTATATTTCAATGTCTTAATGGCGTTTTCTTCCTTGGATGATATATTTTTTAATTGTGGCAAGTTTTCAATAATTTTTTGATCATATACAGTACATTGGCTAAAATTACATTTAGAAACTGCTCAATAGGATGGCCATTGGGCAGGGGTGGGGGCTGCCATCCAGACTTTGGTTGAAATTTCTTAACCGAAAGCGGCAATGGCTCATTGACATTGTTCTTATTTTCATGTTTACTGAAATAAAATTTGAATCTAGTATCTAGTGCAAATATATATATTGTCAATCGATATGTGAAAAATAATTTCAAAATAGTGATACGTTGTTTATTGGCTAAGCATTAATCTATCACTTGTTCGGATGGAAACATTTCATTCATGTCTCTGTCTGTCCGCACGATATTTCGATAACGAACTGACCGATACACTTAAAATTGTGCATGGAGCTTAATTTTAATATGAGGAACCCATAGTTCGATGATCGAGCATGGCACTCCATGGGATTTTGCTGAGGGCCAGTGAAAATATTTCATCGGTCTTATGGGTAACCATGATGGCAACAAGAAAATACAGAGTAAATACATTTGTAAACTTACTGAGTACAATCAGAACACATGTGTAGCCTTACCAGACAAATGCACACAACATCACAATGGCAATTTTTGTGTACATTTTTATTATTTGAATACTGCTATGATATACATTTGCTATTAAAACACCACTCGGTATTCCCAAAAAATTAAACATACTTTTCAACGTAAAACACTCTGGCTAACTTCTACTCACAAATGGCGACTTTGCGTTGGATTAGAATGGCATACTGTTGCAAAAAGCTGAAAACCTCTCTTATATGCCTAACTGAACAAACTAAAGTACTGATAGCAATTAGATACTGGGAGATACCAGAGAGATACTAAACTCTGTGGAAATTCCGAAGAAAATATTAGATACTGGTTTATAGTTTGATGTACCAGGTGGTAATGGGTGCTGATAAAAAATATTGGGAAACTTCCGGAGACACTGGGAGTTACAGGGAGATATGTTAGACATTGTAGAATATTGGGGAGTACCACCAGATAATAAGATATTATGGGAGATAATAGAGATATTGAAAGATATGTGGATTATAAGAGGGGGTATAAACAAAGGTCACATTCCAGCACGTAAGTGTAACTTGTGCGCTACGTCTATACTGATAATGCTATGCTGATAATGGCTCTTTGTAGAGAAAACTAATAGATTCACTAAATTTGGAACTACCTACCAAGATATGAGAATGGGTTTGTACCTATTTTTAAAATTTTCTAAGTAAAGTAATTTGGACGGGCATACGAATGTTACATCACGCAATAATACACATTCACGTTTGACTACAAGCTATGATTAAAAACTTTTTAATATTCTGGTAATCCTGAAACCCCTAGTTTACCCTGAAAATAGTAATTGTGTTTTAGTGAATGCATTTTATCTATTGAATTTTGCATATCAAGTTCACTGTTTATTAGTAGTAAATATTGGTTTAAAATCATATTTCCATCTATTACAAAGGACATACGAGTCACTGTGAAAGGTCTTGATAATATCAGGGATGGATGAGTTAGTTGATGAGTGGGGGTGGGGGAGATATGATGGGGGTTGTGGGGGCAGAGGCAAGCTTACTACTGTATTGAGCCACGTGCCACCACCTATTATCGTAACCCTACGCTGCGTTGCCTGCCTTGTGCCCTAGGGGCGTATCGTACAGAAGTGGACGTTTTTATTACAAAAAGGCACAGTATAAATTAGCTTTGGAATAATGAGATGAGGTCAAGATGTTATTTCCTGACCAGTTTTAATAACTAATATTTCAGTAAATATACTGTACATATTAAAATAATACACTGAAGAAATCTTGCAGCAAGAATCTTCGGTTCATATTGTGAACTCGCTATGTATCTCAATGATTTTTATTTTATATTTTACTGTAGTAATGAAACTTAACATTGTTATCCTAATCACAACTTTGTATTGTTTCCATAAGTAAGAATTTTCTAGAAACACGTACCTTTCAACTAAGAATCTAAGGGACCAAGCAAATTATTCTTTTTTCGATTCAAAACAACTATGATAAACTTTTATTAGATAATACGCCTCAATATATTTTCAAACATTGTAAAACATTGTCTTCACTTTAAAACGTTTAATTTAATAAAAGTTTGAAAAAATTAAAAATCATAAATAAGTTTAGTGTTCCTCCTACTTATTTTTGATCGATTCCATTAAGTATATATATACATACTTCAGAGTATTTGGTTACTGCATAATACCCCAACGTTCATTTTTCTGACACAATCGTACTTAGGTAAAACTGCGACTCATATGTTTCAATATTTACTCGTATTTCAACACTTTATGCGTAAATATGCGGGCATTGTTTACGTTGAAATAATGACAAACAGTATCTAAAAATATTTATAAGTTTTAAGTTAATATATTTTATATAAATTCAAAGGTCAGGTTTAATTTTCTAGTAGTACATTGCTGTTTGCCAATTTTTGATTTTAAGCATATTGATATTGCTGTTATTGGGAACAACTTTAAATGAAATTTTATGTATCAATTCATTACAATATACACCTTTGGAAACAGTTTGTTTTTGTCTTAAAATTGTCCGGTATATATTCATTTTTTGAGATTGAGACATTTACACTCACCTCATAGAATATTATCATCAAACAAATAATAAAAACTAAATGTTTGAACCATTAAAATTACAAAACAATGTTTACCTTTCACTAAAAGTGTCTCTTGAATAGTTAGTTATTGTTTGGATAGGTTGATTTTCGATTTATTGTTTCTTCGTTTAATATAGCCTTTTTGGATCCTACTACGAGCAGTCTCCATGATACTCATAAAACAGAAAAGATTATTTTTAAATATTATGATAGATATCACTAAGAGTTTTGAGTTCACAACTAAGACATGGATTAAAAAAAAGCATTTATCATCCTATACGTTATTTTGTAGAATATGGAAACAACGCATATAGTAATATGGATTAGGGCATTTAGTTACCCTAATCTAAATGCCTTAGAGTAACTACAAGAACATAATATAATCGTATAAGATTGCAAATATAAAAAAATATATACACACATAAGTCGAAAAATTGTATTTTCTAGCCGCCATTTAGTATTTTTGTAGGCATCAATTATTATCTCTAGTACTAGTACAGCTAAAGAAACCAAATTCGGCGTATAGGTTTGAATAGATAAGAAGAAGATAAGAATAAAATAATTGTGTTATTTTCTTTAATATTAAAAAATGGCTTCTGTTGAAACTTTTTCAAGTATAAAGAATCCGGTTTAGCTAGAAAATATGTACTTGATACTGAATATATGATTTAACCCTAAGTACTAATTTAATCTGCCCAGCAGAAATCACTTTTTGGAGAATAAGTTTGCGTTACAAGATTTCGAAACTGTAATGTTACTCTTAAACTCATACATAATCAATGAGGCGTGGACGCATTGAAATTTACATAAAATCTATTTTTATTCTGAATATACTAATATAAAAATGTCAATCGAAGACAAAAGATTTGTGTTTTTGGAGTATTAAAAATCATTATCCTCCACTGTCGTATATTAGGGTAAGCAAAATATCATATAAAATGAACGGGATTGATGGTTGATGGTATAAGGAAGGGAAATACAAGAGAGCATAAAACGACCACGGGACTTCATAAAGTAGTCGTAAACGAGGAAGGGATGACTTCGCACCATAAATCAAGGGCCGGTTGAACTTTGCTCTCCGAATTCACCGCACTTTCTTTGTTTTACTACAATCATCGTCATCAACTTTGGTTGGTATAATACAGAATCATCAATTTCCAGAAATAAGGAGATCAAGTGATATATTTTGGGCGCGTTTAAACTCTCTGGTAGAAAGAACCGAATGATGTTGTTAAAACGCCTCTGTACACGTCAGTGGCGTGTATAGAAAATTAATTTGGGTGAAGGGGGGCTCACGGGGTGGTTCAAGAAGTATAAATTGCGAGGGCAATTTATACTTCAGAGGCTCAGGACAAATATAGAGGCTCAGGAATCTTCCCATTGAAAACGTTTGATCTTTAAGACCTCATAATTGTGTTCTAGATTAAAAAAAAGTACTGGGTGTAATGTAATGGGTGTCTTTTAAAGTTTCGGGGGTGGATTAAGCCTCTTGAGCCCTGCCCTCTCATATATGCCTATAATGTTCGTGGTCATAATATGAAATAAATTACTTATATTGAAGTATCCTGCAATTTCTCTCTAGTTTTTCAAGGTTGACTTAAAGGCACTTTAGAGTTAACCCTTAATGGATCAACCATATTTTTCTTATATTGTTGCGAACACTACAAAATCCACAATGATGTATTTCCTATACTTTTGTGGTGGCTAATAATTGACAAATAAAAGTTTTAATAACAAATAGACAGCGTTTATATTTTCACGTTGTACTCGGAGCTAAAGGGGGGAGGCTAAAATGTAACCTGTAATTTGTAAAAAGAGAAAGTATAGATTTGGCGAGGCAGGAGCTGGAGCCCAGCTTTCAAATCATCGCACCGGCGGAATAGACTTAAAAGCTGTCATGTCCCAATTGAAGCCACACAATTTTGTACGGTTGACCCATCACTCAAAATTTCTTGCAGTGAAGTCATCCCTTACAAATAATAAGATTAAGTTGTGTTTGTACCTTAATCAAACGTTGGTTCACTTAGAATTATTTTAGAATTTTTATCCGAATTTCTCAACACATCGCATTTCCCTACCACGATAACGATGACGGCTTTTCAATTACGAAACAATTTTTTGAACAATAAACGGAAAGAAAATCATATCTGAGTGAATTTGCGGAGATAAATAAGTGCTTTCCGATAATTCGTCAACTATAAAAATCGGTTCTGTTTATATATTTAACTAACATCATCCTGTAGAATTTTGCGACTATTATGACTAAAGAGAATTGGTGTCCTTTAGTCATAATCCTTTAGTCAATTAACATTAAAATATTTCATACACTATTATAACACATCTACCTGTAGAGTCTTACTTTCCTTCAAACTCAAGACGGTTAAAACACCAGCTATAGTGACCTTGATATTTCTTCGTAATAACAATGCTCAAACTTTTTTAAAACTTTATTTAGGACCGAGGTGCATTAAGATGGAGGATGTCGTATTGTAAACAAATAATTAATAATATAAGCGCTCTTCCAAGCGCTTTTTAGGTTTTTATCTAAGGTGTATAATTTTGAGTATTAAAACTGTAAAGTTTGTTAAATTTTTAGTTTTGTTTTCTGAATAACCTGTCAAAATTACGAAAATCTTAAAAGGTATTTCAATGCATACTACTTATCTTTAAAATGACACTAAATATTATGATCTCTCATAATACTAAAAATAAGTTCGTAAACGTACATGAAGATTAACACTGTTCTTATGGGGCTAAGATCAAGAAAGGCGCCAATGCAATCGGCTTTCAATACATAATAGCATGTGTCCTATATGTAGTCTATCAGTATGATAATGTATGTTACGAATATAACAGGTGGAAACCGTCGGAATTAAAACATTGTGTTGGAGATGACAGTCATAGTTCGTGAACGAACGGTCGCTTCGACCAATCTTTCAAAATCTCAAAAATACTGAATTTAATGAAACATTTTTGGACATTTTGTAATCAGGCCAAAATAAAATTAGCTGAAGATAAAAATGTAAAATTGTTGCAGTATCTACACGAGTTATAGTTTCAGTTGGCATGTTTTTATATATTTATGATTTAAGGAAGTGATATTGTATTAATTAAACATAATGTAAAAACATGACAGGTTTTAAATATTTTTTCTTGTAATATGAAAAGTTTCAATTCTATTACACATATACTTAATTGAATATATATATATATATATATATATATATATATATATATATTATTGCATTTTTTAAATTATATATAGGCTATATAATTTCACAATCTCTAAAACGATATATTTATGCTTATAACATCTAACTCTGATCTTTTTCAGTTTTAATTACTTTTACAAAATTGCATAAAGTACATACCTTCAATACTTGTAAAGGTACGTGCAGTAATCAGAAAAGATTTCTACTTTTTATTTTGGGGAGTTATTTTAAAGTTCTATTAATTTAAAACAGAATCGTAATTTTACAACCCAAAATGATTACCGATCTCACCTCTTTGTACAACCCTTGAAATAACTAATATCCGGATAAATATTATACAAGTTAATTTTTAGCGTAGTCCTAAAATTTCTCAAGTTTTAATACTTTTATCTTTTAATTAGTTTTGGTGACATAGGTGTAGTCAATGCCACATAGTAAGTAGATCCCCTTAAAATTCTCTACAGTAAAGTAATTAGTTCGACCCGCAGCACTGAGTTGGTAGAAGAACTAAATCCTCATAATATTGGTAACATTTCATAAAAACGAGCTTTAGAGAGTTTGTGCGGTTATGAAGCCGTATAACCGTGGAGGACACAAAGGGTAAATAACTGCGGCTAGGAAGTGGGAGAGGAAGCGAGCTGGCGTTAAAAGTTAGAAGGGTCAGATCAGCCCAGCGCCGCGACGCCTCTCCTCGTCAGGAGACCTCATAAAACTACGAAACACGGCTGCATCTGAACTTTACACGGCTTTTGCTTTAGTGCATCTTTTAATTGTGTCTTGATGACGACACAGTAATGTTCTTTGTTTCACTTTAGTAACTATCATAATGGAGAATTTTATAAATAGTATTGGCAAATAGTGACTGCTGCTGGGGTTCAGGTAGTTTTGCACTAATATAAACGCAGATCCTATACATAATACATAAGTGGACCAGCCTATTTGGTCTTCCGATCATATGTTAGTTTGCTTATTTAAACACATATGTGAAAGAAAAAAGGCCAAGTACAAAATAATTGAATCGTAAAAAGTGTGGGCTCTGGGTGTAATGGTAGCACATTCACCCGGCAAGTAAGAGGTCCAGGATAGAGTCCTGGCGGAGCAAGTACTTTTTGTGATTCAATGTTTATTGAAATTAAATAAGGCTATTGCCATTTATACAATTTTATGTATATATATATATATATATATATATATATATATATATATATATATATATATATATATATATATATATATAGTTGTATTAAGGTTTTAAGTAAACATTCTGTATTCCATAATTTTAGTTAAATTTCATTCGTATAGGAATTAAGAATTAGTACTGAATTAGTTAATGTTTCAAGTCAAGTTTCCTTGAGTTCATTACGGGCATGACTGTTTGATAGGAAAACGAGAAGTAAACTTGTACCCATACAGAAATGAGATGCATACAAGTTTAGTTCGTTCTCGAGATATTATAATGACACACAAAAATGTACCCATACAGAAATGAGATGCATACAAGTTTAGTTCGTTCTCGAGATATTATGGTGACACACAAAAATGTACCCATACAGAAATGAGATGCATACAAGTTTAGTTCGTTCTCGAGATATTATGGTGACACATCAAAATGTACCCATACAGAAATGAGATGCATACAAGTTTAGTTCGTTCTCGAGATATTATGGTGACACACAAAAATATAGAGAAATGTAATTTTTTCCAGTCTCTAGAGTAATAGGCTTCGCCAACGCTTACAACATATTGTTACATCGCAATTTAAACAAAAATTACGTTACATCAATGTTAATCATACAGAAATGACGCTTCTTTAAAATTTCAAGTCTCACTGCTTTCAAGATATTGTTGGGGTATACAGACAAACAGAAATGAATTCGTTTCAGCCCCCCGAGTGATAAGCTTCGCTGACGCTCAGCCAACAAAAATATCTTCTTGGTGTGATGTGACTAAACCAAACTCGTTATTTTATATAAAATACAGTCCAAAATTTTCGCGGAAATAATTTTTTATATGCTTCTAATAACTCCAGCCGATGACTGCGTTGTGTTAGGTGCGGCGATGGGTAAATGTGTCCGGGGGGGAGGGGGTGGAGTAATTAGGTCGCCAGGCCTGCCATCAATCTCAGGACTGCCACCACCCAGCCACATGGCTCCAGTTGTCATTCTGTATAAAAAGAGCGATTTTCACAACCTATAGTCAATGCGTGGCTACGAAAGTCAGCAATATAAAGTTATTCGTTCTTACGTCTAAATCATAATCTAAATCTAAGAGAACTCTAAATGTATTTGCAAAGATTACTGTAAGAATACAGCATTCATGAGTACAATATAATGTCTATAGCTTAATTAAACTAATAAATGAATACACACTCATATATAAATATTAATATATATATATATATATATATATATATATATATATATATATATATATAGTATATATATACCGGGTGTCCCAAAAGTCCCACCTTCTAACTTTTGAACGGAATTAAACAAACCAGTATCCTTTGGGTTGGGGGGGGGGGTAGTTATATAATGACAAATTATGATTTTTGCGCTACATGAGAACTTAGCCCCTCAACCGTAAATGTTGGGGGGTTGGGGAGTCAAGTCAAAATTTTTTAATGCAAACCCCCATCAAATGATACTTCATTTTAAAGGTCTGTATAAAAGAAGAACAATTCCACAGGCTAGAGGTCTCTATCTCAATCCAGTACGAAACAACGGCTTGCCAAAGTTTTATTGAAAAGTTACGCTAAAAACACTATTTTTCTTAACTCATCTGTTCAGACTTATTCTTAATACTAAGTAGTGCTAAATTAAAC
Source organism: Homalodisca vitripennis (assembly GCF_021130785.1). Classification (NCBI taxonomy): domain Eukaryota; kingdom Metazoa; phylum Arthropoda; class Insecta; order Hemiptera; family Cicadellidae; genus Homalodisca; species Homalodisca vitripennis. The sequence goes on from NC_060210.1 coordinate 65,590,037, forward strand.
TTAAAAAAATTACACTTACCGTTGAAGTCTTACCTCAACCTTTTTTAAGCTTAAAGTAAATGCTCAACATGGCCTCCATTTACTTCTTGGCAAAAATAAAAGTCTTGATTCAAATGAATGCCTTAAGTTTTCCAACATTTCTGGTGTGAGTCGGCAAGCGTTTTCAATGCGCATCCTTAACTCATCAAGGTTCTGAGGTTTGGTCTCGTACACTTTTATTTTCAAAAATCCCAAAGAGAAAAAGACTAGGGGAGCAAGATGTAAAATAAGTATATTGAAACGTTTAAATTTCTTAAATCTTAAAATAGAATTAAAATATACATATTGTCCCGATTGGTCATACTTTTCGTACATTAAACTTTACACTTTACTTTCAGATTTTTTGTTTTTATCGTTTAGTTCTCTTAAACTAAATTAAATACAGACTAACTAATTAAATTGCATTTCTAAATCATTAGACAGTTTTATTAATATTATAATAGTATCACAAATATACACATTTAGAAAAGCTAGACCAGACAAATAACAAATCTGAACGTACATTGTTAAAATACAATACGAAACATACAGACCAAGCGGAACCAATATGTATGTGTCTAATATATTTTAATAAGATTTAAGAAAGTTAAAAGATTATATGTAGCAATTTTACATTTATATATTTGTATGCATTGTGATGCTTTAGAGATGTCATGGCGAACAAAACTACAAGTCCATTATCAACCACCCGCCACACACCGTCTGTACACATGTAACCAAATGTAACTCATAGTATAGCGTAGGGATAGTCACACTGGTCTTTGCTTTTAATGAGGGTACGGTATGATGTCTTACTAAAAAGCAGTGAAAGCGATATTAGATTACCAGTCTCTTCTCAACCATCCGCCACTCACCGCCTGTACACATGCTTCTAAATGTAACTAAAATGTAAGTATAGTCTAGGGATAGTACTTGGATAAAGGGGAGGCCAGCTCTGTACCAGACCCTTCAGGCAAAGCTGGCGGGATGGCATGCCCTTATGTCTAGACTAGCAACTGACGTTAAGGGAGCCCAACCAACTCTAACAGTGATCCCCCGCAATAGACTAGACCTATCAATCTACCCTAGTACCCCTATATCTCTTAATTTGCGGTTAGTAATGTACCGCTCCTGGACATCCATAAGGTTGCGCATATTTAAGTGACACATCGGTATTTGCTGTACCCATTATAGGTTCGATGGGAAGGTATAAAACAGCAAGAAGTGAACCCTCTTGGAGCCACACAGCCTTAGACAGCATTGCTTTCCTTCCAGAAACTTTTCGCAACCGCTTCATCTTCTTTAGAACCAACTTCTCTCACCCAGTCCTCTCCCCTGATCCTGCACCACCTGAATCCTACGACAAGGATAGTAGATTGAAGAAGTGTTTTTGGCAAGGATACACTATCTACCATCATTCAACTCAAGAAAAAAAATAATATTGTGTTTAAGGAGCATGAAACAAATCCTCTTCACCAAAAGGATACATAATCTTGTGCATAACTGTGTGAATTTTGCCTCAAACATAACGGAGGTCATACTGAACACGATATTACCCTATTGTGCTCCCTTTTATTTGTATATATTAGAAAAACCGTGTTAATAGAATTTTAAAATTTCAATACTGTTTATTTTTGCGCATCCTGTGTAACTTGATATAACAAAGGATGATCTGTATCAAATCAATTTGACCGTGATTGTAGCTCGGTTCTATATTTAGTTTTCGAAGAATGTACGAGGGAAAGTGCTGTAAACAAAAATGTCAAGCTGTAGAGGTCAAGAGGGAATAGTTGAGCAGGGATGCGAGCTGTTGTGGCAGCAGCTGATAACTAATGGGCGGTGTGGTCGGAGAGAGAGATGGAGATATACGTGGGTAGTGTTGGTAGGGTTTCTGGGAGGTTGCGGTGGGTGGGGAGGGGGAGGTCGACACTCGCCAACCCATTGTGCGCCACTTGCCGCCAGCAGCTGTAACCTTTGCTGTATTGTCACGAGATCGTAACAAAATATCTGTTAGGTATCAGTTTTATAGAAATCATGAATGAATATGGTCATCAATTTCAATTATTAATAATTAGTATAATTTAATTTTTAATATGTTGTAAAGATATTATCGTATTGTAAGAAAAAGTACTACAAAATATTCGTCCTATTCTATCACTGAATATGAGAGGATACGATAATTACTTTACTAAATACGTTAAAACATTTAATTATATGGAAAGTTACAGTTATATAGGCGACTGTGAAAAGTGTCTTCTCTCAAACACTCAGTTATACATATTCACTATCAGATCTTCTATATAACAAATGTTACACATGTCTGGACTTTGCATATTGGAGGTTTTTGTCAACAAAACATAGTGTTAACATTACTATCAATTAAGTGTCAACGGTCTTACTAACTGACACAAAATATGAGATTCTTTCAATTAATTTAAGGCAACATGTTACATATTCCTTCTTAATGTGGTAATGCAAGAAGTTTTTAACAGTGGCGAGTGTAAAACCAATACGGCTAAAACACGGCTCTTTTAGGAAGTGTATTTGTTAAATTCTTGAATTACGTGAATATTTGTTACGTGTCTTTTAGTTTAAAAAAAAGTATACAGTTTTAAATACTTATGTCCCAAATACTTGCCAAGTAGGGACATAAAAAACAAACATTTTATTGGTACTTGTGTATATAAGAAATAGCTAAAATCGTTCACAAATAAATTTTGTTACGCGATTCTACCATGAGCCATCTGCAGATCAGCGGCGTTATAAGGATACTACTACTGGTGAAATTCCTGGAGTGTTTGAAACTGCTGATGGAGCATGTCATTCTCACAAACATATAATTGTTCAGGAAAGATCAGGTGCTTTACAATAGATAGATTATGATAGTATGTATTGTGATCCTATGTGCTACGCTTTGATTTGGCCATGTGGTGAAAATGGTCCTGCAGGTGACTTCAATCTATTAATAAATGCTCGACAACTTACTCAGCAACTTTTTGTGGATTATTACTGCCGCATTGAAGGAGATAGTGTGATATAAATCTGAAGGTAACAAACTAAATTGCATGTATAAAGATACATAGGCTTAACAGATGCTTTACGTATGAGGGCTGAGCATGAAACGTTGACGACTCGTTAGTCGTAGGTGGTTAGTAGACGAATGAAGACGCATTGTGACCTGTATTCCGTAGTTCAGTTTTAATGATTAGTGTTTTGTATAGTTTTTTATTAAGTGCATGTTTATAGAGTTAGTGAAGTTGACAAATCAAATCAAATCAAATCAAATCAAATCATAATTTATTTCCCAAAAATATTTACATGCTAGCACATTTACTATCAAATCTATATTATCTTGTTACTATAGATATTTAAATGTGTACTTAAAAAACATTAAACATGAAAATATTACACTCATCAAATTAAAGTGGCCTAGGAAATGAGCCTACATGGGCAGAAAGCCTGTGCGTAGGCTCGAGTTGCTTCCCTGGAGATTGTGGACGAATTGAATCGGGTGATTAATTATCATATATAACATCAACACAAAACACACACTCACAACACACACACACACACACGCGCGCGCGCGCGCCAAAAAAACCGTATTTACATATTACGGTTATTGAAATTTATCAGCGTACATACTACCAATAGTTTAAAGGAAAGATTTACTGAGATGAAAAACAATTAAGGAATGGTGTATTTCAAGATCAAAAGGTCAACACGCAGAAACAACCTAACCTATTACTATGCAGATTTCTTGCCGAAATGTTATGAAATAAAAAATAAATGTATAAAATAGGAAAAAACCATAGAGGCATCGGTGCTGTTGAAGTGGCATTAAGAGGAGGGAGGCAAGGGTCAAAAGTCAGGTCCGTCTGTAGTCAGCCGTGATAATTGCCTCGGCCTCTTTTGCGCTGATAGCATACAGCCATTTCATTCGAGCGTTTCTTGCATGTATATATCGACGGTGAGTTGAATATTTGAGTTGTCAGGAAAGTATTTACAGATATTTCTATACAGAATATGGGATATATAAAGAGAATTTGTAGATGAGAAGGATTTACTGATTTGCATTGATGAAACACCAATATTCCGTGAGTATCGTGTGTTATGAGAATGCGAAGTTGTAGAGAAAATTGTATAAAAATGTTTATAAATATGAACGAGGAGTGTTTTAATGAATATTTTTCGAATTGATAGAATGGCAGTTTCTTGATATAAAGTGTCAGTAGGATATCTCCTAGATTTTTTGAAACCGGCTTTTAAGATTGCCTTCTGAACCACTTGCAGAGGTTTGCAAAAGAGTTTTATACGCTCCACCCCAGGCTATTATTCCAAACCGAGAAACAACGATTGGGCATAGGCGGAAATAAGCAAGTTTAATTTCTTTTTCATTTAAAATTTCACTTAATTGTTTAAACGCAAATATATATTTCCTTGCTCTCTTTTTACATATTCAACATGTACAGACCATTTTAAGCGCTTATCAAAGAATACACCCAAATATTTATAAGACGATACATTTTCAATAGTTTCACAAGAACAAAGTTCAATTGTTGTAACTGCCACAATTATGGACCACGAGGTCGCCGAGGGCATAGTCTGTGGTCTCCCGGAGAGAGATGGGCATAAACTTAGTCTTTGATGTATTTAATGAAAGGATATTTTGGTCAAACCATTTTTTTAAGACCATGAGGTCATGTAGAGCGTTAGAACGGGCATCAACCCAGTCGCTACCTTTTATTAAAATTAAGCTATCATCTGCAAATAAAACCAGGATTGCCATTTAAGTTCAATTTAGAGATATTGTTAATATAAATCAAAAAACAGAATTGGGCCCAGCGTACTGCCCTGAACCACCCCGTAGTCCACCGGAAGCGCGTCACTCTCGGTCCCACAGACAGACACGGTCTGCAGCCTACTTGTGAGGTAGGTCGAGAACCATGAAAAGTGCATTACCCCGAACTCCAGTGGCCTCCAATTTAAGGAGCAACCTATTTCTATCAATGCTATCAAAGGCCTTCCTCAAATCAAGAAATATTAAAATAATGCGCAGGTTCTTAGATATAGCATCATTGATTTGTCTGTTGACATCAAAAAGAGCATCAGAAATGTTCCTATCCTTTCTGAACCCATACTGACACTCACACAAGATTTGGTTGTTAGAAAGATAGGCAACTAATTGTTCTTTAATTATACGCTCTAAGGGATCTTGGAGAATACACTCAAAAGGCTGATGGGGCGGAAATTATTTTTATCTAAGAAGCTATCTCCTTTATGCAGTGGAATGACCTTAGCGATTTTAAAGATATCCGGGAAAATAACCGGAAGAAAATACTTAGATTTATTAAATGCTGAAGGGGCTTAGAGAAGACATAAACATTGTCCTTTAACACGTCCAGCCGAGACACCATCACGTCCGGGGGCGGATCCCCCACGCAGTCCAGTCACGTGCCGTATTACATCAAGTTCAGTAACAGTGGTCAATGTGAACACGGTGTTCTGTCTGTAATCCGCATTACTCAAAACTGGGTCCCCACTTCGAGTCGATGGCACTAGCCAGACTGTGTCCAACCGCGGAGAAAAAGGAATTAAATCATTAGCTACTTTTTTACACAAACCGTGAGCTATATACGGAGTATCTGGTAACATTTTTTGGATCGGAAAGGAATCTCTCTTCTTAATTTTTACCTGCGAGCTCATTTACGATAGACCAGAACATTTTGGGATTGTTTTTGATAATGTTCAAGTTTAGTTCTGTAATATTGCTTTTTAGATTGTTTAAGAGATTTGCTTAAATTGTGTCCTTAATGTACGAAAAAAGATTGATAGAGATCATGATTAAAAGGTTGTTTTTTTTTAATTTTTTTACTTACTTTGTCTCTAATGCGAATTAATTTGACCAAATCGGATGTAATCCAAGGTTTTTAATTTTTTTGAGCGTGTGGAATAGTTAATTACAGGTTTTTGACGAAGCTTTAATAAGATGAGATATTGTATTTTCAAATTTTTTAGCGCATGTTGTGATATCCTGGCAACTCAAAACAGGTTCCCAGCTCAAGTGAGCGAGATTACGGCCGAGCAGATGCTTATCAGTGTAGTATTGTGTAGTGAATTCGTCAGTAGGGTTGTCATTGTGAGGCGATGTGGCAGTGGCAGTGATAGTCAGGCCAGTACTGTAGTGGTCACTCACGCCAGTCTGGAGCACAGCTGATTGTACATTGTTCATGTCATAGTAACGTAAAAATATGTGATCCAGACATGACGAGCAGTTATTAGTAACTCTAGTTGGTTTATCTATACATTGGACAAATCCCGATCCCAGTAAGCAGTTTAAGTATCTGTCACATGTTGGAGTATTTTTAAGTAAATCGATGTTAATGTCACCTAGAATTATTCCCATCTTGCTCTTATCTAAGCGATTACAATAATTTTCTAGTTCAGATAAGAAAAATTCCAAGTCACTGTCAAAGGTACGATATAGGGCAAGTATGTAAAAGGTTTTGTTGCAGTAATTAAATTCTAAGTTAATGCCGTAAACGTCCCCAAGTGTTACTTGTGAGGTAGTAGCTGATAAACGTTTGTTGAAGTAAATGATAACACCGTCATTTCTGTTACGTTGTTTGTTCGTCAGTACAATGTCAAACCCCTCCAAAACCTCCCCCTCCTCACCCTCTCTTAACCAAACATTCAGTCAGAACAACTATGTCCAAGTGTGGAATATCATTCAGATATACTAAAAGTTCATTAAAATTTTTACAATAACTCCGGATATTACAATGAAATATTTTTAGGCTGTCATAACATTCCTGATTAAGAAAAAAATTACTAATTTGTTGTATATTATACAATTCTAAACAATGGTTTTAAATTTAAAGTGTCGTCATCTTCCCCATTCATGAGCAGGACCCTCGGCACAGACCACACCGCCCCAGTTGAGGACTCATCAACCTTTACAGAGTATTATACATAAAATAATAAAGAGATATTATAACAGTAATGGATAGTTATGATATGAATGTGCGATCAATAAAATAGTTGTGAGGTTACAAATCGCACAAGATTCTTAAATTAAAAAGTATAATTAAACTTAAATTGAGTATGACTATAATTGAAGTATAATTAACATCTTGTATATTAAATTGTTAACAATCTATTCAGGTAGGCACAGAAATTAATTTTACTACAACTAGACAAACAACATGTACGTTGTGATTCCTGACTTAGGCGTGCCACAACGCTTTGGTAAGATTTGTTTATTTTAAACTAGTTTGTAATATTATGTATTAGGTTAGTTCTTTACCTGAAGAAGAGATGCAGATCTCGAAACGTAGTGTTACTGATTTATTGTTTCACTGAACGATGGCAAATATCCGGCAAAATCCTGTTTCCTTCACATGCTCAATCATGATGGAATTAATGTATTCTTAAACGCTCGATATGTTAGACCAAGTGGAACTGCTTGGAGCATGTTTGCATATGGCATGGATGATCAATCGCAGACTGCAGTTATGTTACCAGTTCGTTTGACTAATTCTAAAAATGTTTATTTGAAAAATGATGCTCCTGAGGAAGCATTAATCCAAGCAGAGTTAAGTGATACGCAGTTAATGGCATAGTTCAAGTTGAACACCAATCTTACTTCAAGAAGTCCTCACATTTATCCTGAAACGCCAGTTCACTAGAGTAACAATCAATGACGTCAACCTAAAGTTTACACAAAAACAAAAGGCCACATGTACATTGTCCCACCTTCTGATTCAGAGCGGCACCATCTACGTCTATTACTTCTTCATGTAGTATGGGTTACAAGCTTCGAAAATATGAGAACCTTTAAAAAGGTGACTTACTCTTCTTTTAAAGCAGCTGCCATTGCTCCAGGATTGATATTGGATGATGTAGAATGGCTGCGTGCTTTAGAAGAGACATCTTTCTTTCAAATGCCATATTAGCTTAGATAGTTATTTGCTTACATATGTATATTTCAAAGTCCATCCTTCAATTTACGGAATCTCTGCAGAGAGGCAACGTCTGAAGATTTCCGATCTGAAGATCTAATACACGGCCGAGGTAGCCTATCATTTTGCTTTGCAATTTCGGTACAATTTTTTACTGAATTCTTAAACAGCCTTGAAATGACTGGCTTACCATCCCATGGGTTAATGTTGAAGGAAGGTGCAGTTGTAATGCTGTTGAGAAACCTTAATTCAGTGAAAGGGTTACTAAATGGCACAAGACTAATAATCAAAATTATGTTTGAGAAATCATTGGATTAGGAAATTATTACTGATAGATAGGTTGGACAACGATTATTTTTACCTCGCCACCATATGACACTACTGTTCTATTTTCATTAAAGCGATGCAAATTCCCTATAAAAGTGGCATTCTGCATGACAGTTAACAAGGAAGGCACAGGGACAAAGAATCGACCGAGTCAGAATATACTGACCTGGACCAGTGTTCAGTCATGGTCAGTTGCATGTGGCCCCATCGCGCTGAAAATCGTTCAGAAATATTGAGGTGGAAATTAAACCTCAAGGTCGACTCATATCCAATTTGATATCTCATATCCAATTAGATACTCCTTTTTTTGAAAGAGGTTGGAACGACATTTCAATTAAAATGTTGTTATAGTATGTGATTTTTCAAGAGACACGCAAAATATGAGAACTGATTTCTTGACGTATGTTACTCCTCATATAATATTTTCTCCTTTGACGAGGTAATCAATTACTAACGCGCTCCCCTCTCACACTAAGTACTACATCGAGGTATACAGCGGAGCAGCACGGGCACACTAGTATGCAAGAAAACATAATTAAAAGAAATAACAATATTAAAAAGGACTTGGTCTTATTTTTAATACGAAATCTTCTTAAACTGTTCAAGATATTTTTAATAACTGATATAGGTAAGTATTGGGTAAATTTTAAAATGTTTATTTGATCTTTTTTTAAACCTTTGTGAATATAACAAAGCGGCTTGAAATAATGACGTCACAATGCTTTGTGTGTTTAACTAATTAGGTAAATGTCTGATGAATAATTTACCTATTTCCGACATTAACTATAATATCCGGGCGATGGAAATGACCACTTTAGTTGATGACTGAGGTGTAGGGTCTGAGAGCACATTATTAAAGCGGGAAATCTCGTATTTACACGTAGCTGTAGCTGTAGGGTGGGCGCGGAGAGCGTCGTGGACGCGCGTGCCGTCCCCTTCCTCGTAAATTACCCATCTCCCATCCTCACAACAAACCCACATGCGAGTCTCCAACATTTGCTTCTGACCTCGATACCACGGTGCAGCGTTCTGTCATGATGCGTTATTCAGTTTCACCCCTTCACTAGTAATATCCCAATGGAAGTCGGGGAATATAAAGTGGAAAATAATATATATATACAGTATATATATATATATATATATATATATATATATATATATATATATATATATATATATATATATATATAGAAGAAAAAAGAATGTAGAACTCTGCACATTATTGTTAGAAAATATTATACTAGTATTAGTTTATAAAACTAATATATATAAAATATATATAATGTGCAGATTTCTACATTCTTTTTCCTTCTATATATGTATATTATTTTCCGTATGTGTATATATAGGCTACACACACACACATTTTATTTCAATCGTATCGAAAATATGAAGGCGTTCAAATTAAAATAAAATGAGATTATGCTATCACTTTCAATTAAAGTTGCTTCTGTTCAAGGGTGGATTTAAAATAAAAGTATGGAGATGACATATAACAGAAAGTACTTGACTTACAAGTATAGCCGCCGTATAAGTTGAATAATCTCCGGAACTTTATGTTCTTAATTGCACTTTTGCAGAATTTATTTTCAAAAGAGATCTTTTCAAGGGAATGCATTTTATGCCTAATTTACTGTTTGCAAGTACAATTTTATACAGTTATTAAAAAAAACACTATTTTATCATAAATTATTAATTTTAATATGAAATATAATATTTGGCAAGACTTCGTTTAATTAATTTACCCTAGATAGGAATTTAAAAATATAACTATTTTTGAAGACGCTAGAAAACTAGATATAGTGATAAAATTAGTTTAATGATTATGATAATGAGCATGCATGTCTACGTTTATTGTAATCACACGCAAATTCATTACAACAAAACTAGAATTATAAAAAATATTTTTAAACTGTTTACAACAAAATATAAAAATAAAAACTCGTACAGATAAATATACAACATATTTATATTAAACTTCATACGCACTATTTATTGTTTTTAAACTCGACGTACTTTAATGTTAGAATTGATTTTCGCTGCTGTTATTCAAATTAATTTGCTGTCAGCACATCCAACCATTTTCCCTTTTTAATTATATTACATAATTTATTTTATAATATCTAAAATTTCAATATTGTTTTTATTTACTCAAATGTTACCACAGTTTTCATCAGAAATTTTAGTTGTTCAAATAAAGAACTTATTTAAAATGTTCCAAACGAAAAAATTGCATATATGAATTAAACATTTTAATGCCATAATCTTAATATTTTTAGACCAAAACGTGCGAAATACTGTTAAGGTATGAAATTGTTCTCGGAACAAACTGTTAGTAAGCTACACAGATTTATACACTAGTTCCTGAACGAAATACCTTCTATTTACACATTTATTTTCATATGTGTAAAAATGTGAACTATCTAATAAAAAGGTCCATTCATCGTATAGAGACGAAAATTCTAAAATGCCATTCATGAATCCGTGAATATCCTTTTACCTGTATGTGTCAAAATACCTAAATCTGCCTAAGAAAGTAAAACATTCTGAACCACGTTGAAAATGTTAAATTAATTAATATTTTTGGTAATAAATTAAAGTTACGACTGCTTAAAAGCTTTAAATTACTAAAAAGCCTGGAGTGATTTTGACGGGGTTTCACATTTACATCCTATGACAGAACTGAGGAGGATGGTGTGTGTGTGGATGGTAGGAGGGTAATTAGGTCACACAGCCGCCATGCAACACCATCCATCAAACACAGGTGACAGGGAGACATTTCGAGCTTCACGAAAAATAATTTACAATGATTTTAACAGATTTTCAAATTGACATCCCTCGACACAGCACAAAATGGATTATGTGTGTGTGGGTGGTAGGGGGGTAATTAGGTCACACAGCCGCCAGGCAACATCATCCATCAAACACAGGTGACAGGGAGACATTTCGAGCTTCACGAAAAATAATTTACAATGATTTTAACAGATTTCCAAATTGGCATCCCTTGACACAGCACAAAATGGATTGTGTGTGTGTGGGTGGTAGGAGGGTAATTAGCTCACACAGCCGCCAGGCAACATCATCCATCAAACACAGGTGACAGGGAGACATTTCGAGCTTCACGAAAAATAATTTACAATGATTTTAACAGATTTTCAAATTGACATCCCTCGACACAGCACAAAATGGATTATGTGTGTGTGGGTGGTAGGGGGGTAATTAGGTCACACAGCCGCCAGGCAACATCATCCATCAAACACAGGTGACAGGGAGACATTTCGAGCTTCACGAAAAATAATTTACAATGATTTTAACAGATTTCCAAATTGGCATCCCTTGACACAGCACAAAATGGATTGTGTGTGTGTGGGTGGTAGGAGGGTAATTAGCTCACACAGCCGCCAGGCAACATCATCCATCAAACACAGGTGACAGGGAGACATTTCGAGCTTCACAAAAAATAATTTACAATGATTTTAACAGATTTTCAAATTGGCATCCCTTGACACAGCACAAAATGGATTGTGTGTGTGTGGGTGGTAGGAGGGTAATTAGCTCACACAGCCGCCAGGCAACATCATCCATCAAACACAGGTGACAGGGAGACATTTCGAGCTTCACGAAAAATAATTTACAATTATTTTAACAGATTTTCAAATTGACATCCCTTTACACAGCACAAAATGGATTATGTGTGGATGGTAGGAGGGTAATTAGGTCACACAACCGCCAGGCAACACCATCCATCCAACGCAAGTGATACGTAGGCATGGCAAACTTCACGAAAAAACATTTTACAATGATTTGGACAGGTTTTCATATTAACATATTTCGACACAGCACGAAGTGGATTGTGGTGCGTTAGTGTCAGGAGGTATAATTAAATGACAGCCGCCAGGAAATACCATCCATGAAACACAGGTGACATGCAGACATGGCGAACTTCACGAAAAAACATTTTACAATGATTTGGACAGGTTTTCATATTAACATATCTCGACACAGCACGAAGTGGATTGTGGTGCGTTAGTGTCAGGAGGTATAATTAAATGACATAGCCGCCAGGCAATACCATCCATCATACACAGGTATTACGTGGACAGTTTAAACTTACGAAACTCATTTTTTTACGATTTTGAACAGTTTAAAATTAACATACCTTGACAGAACACAAGGTAGATTGTGGCTGGGTTGATGGGAGCTATGTTACACAGCCGCCAGGTGGCCCCATCTATCATACACAATTACTACTCAGACCGGGTGAACTTCACAAATACAAATATTACTATAATTTTGGAAAAGTACTAAGCTGCTATTCAATTAGTCGTAATAGAGAGTTCGAGAGTATAATAGAGATTTTTGTGATATTTGTGAAGTAGTAATTCAAAGACATCTGCAAAGGAATCCTGATATGGGCTTAACTTAGATATAGCACATTTTAGTTACAGTATTCATCAAATTGTACACTATTCATCCTCATGACCTGCTAAAATTGTTTTTTTTTTCTTAACTAGTAAAATAAGATTCAGCTTGGTTGACTTCATTATTTAGATTACGATTTATGTATATATATATATATATATATATATATATATATATATATATATATATATATATATATATATATATATATATATATAAGTAGATAGTAATATGGTGCTTCTTGACCACTTTCGGAGCCAACCGAAAAGCAATGTAAAATCTTGTTCAATGTACCATAAAGGAAGCTGAGAAACAACACAGCAAACCTGAATGAAAAATTAACCGAATCTACATCCGTTCGTCTCCAAAAGCAATCTAGAAACCCCATATTACTATCTACTCTAGTGAACCATAAACGAATCTGTAAACCACGAATGAAAAATAACCGAATCTATATCTGTTTGCTTCTACTTTCTTAAGCTGTTTTAATGTCAAATCTCCTTAGAATCAATGTAAAATATATTGGAAATGTTGTCAAATCTGCTACGAATAAACGAAAAATCTTCGAAATCTTTTATTCTACAAAATTGATAGTAACACAGTCTTTATCTTTAATATTCTTCTTTCCAGTAACAACCAAGTGTAATTTATCATGTTTATTCAATTCTCTAATCTTTTTTCATCCAAAACAGTCAAAAGTCTGTTCGGTAAGTGTACTTTATAATCTTCCAACTCGGCAATTATTGTAAACCCGAATTTATCTTTTATTTTCTCCAAATTCATCATTTTATACTTCTTATTTTCTTCTAATTCATTCAACTTCTTATATTCTTTAAACTTAAATTCACCAACCGCGTTCAACTCTTTCAAGAACTCCATTTAGATAGAAAAAATGTAAAGACGGAAAAAATGAAATTTGCTAACAATCACTCGAGAAGTCGAGGGAATTGCCAACATCTTCATTGTTTGACGAGGTTCATTATTTATCATTTCCAAGTGTACTATAAAATCATTGAGGATTCCTGGCTTAAAATCGTAGACAAATTCAACATCCAGATAATGAAAAAATACAGGTAATATCTTTTCATAATAAACGTGTGTATTTAAACCAACAAACCTAATGTATTCTTTGAAAAGGAAAATAATTTTTTCAATGGTTCTAAGAGATAAGTAAAAATTTTTATTCTGTCTTCTAAATTCTGTAACAAATTGTGTTTGCTTCTTGTCTCCATATTGTAATTTTCTAAGCAGGTTATTCAAATGTGTTAGTTTATTTCGAAATTTCTTAGGTTTAGGTCTTTCGTACAAAATTAAATTACAACCTCTACAAACTAAATATCTTTTATCAATAATTTCTCCTCTATTATAACACTTGTAACACTTGGCATTATACTCTTCCATTTAAACAAAAAGATTTTTTGTTATAAATGGAGATTATGGAACTAACTCTGCCGAGATATAAATTTTTCAGCGCAAATATTTGTGTTTACATTTCTACAACAGAGATAAAAAGAAATGATTTTATTTTACTATTCAACTATTTAGGATATTTTGTCTATGATTACAAAGATTATTCCGGAAGAAATCGAGATTTTTCATCAGCGAAAGAGTATATTTTTGAAGTATTAGAAGGAATGAAAGAGAATAATATGAACATCATCAATTATTGTTAAAGACACATTTTGTCTTTGGTGTAGTGTTGCTAGTGTGCGTGTTTATGCTATGGGGAATCACATCACATTCAACTTCTACGGTGTCTATTGTTTAGAGACTTGGACCTGCACTGCTACTGTCCAATCAAGTTAATGGCTAGGAGCTGTAATTCGGGTCTTAGACTCTGGATTTTTTTTGTTCCCAAGTCTCAATTTTCTTTGGTAACTACTGTGTAGAAGTTGATGGAGAGATACAATTAGGGAATTTGTGTCGGGTGTTTTGTAAGTGTAATGTTGTATTAATGAACGATGTGAATGATGAATGTAATGAACGAATTAAGGAAGAGAAGGAATTAAGGAATGAAGTGGAAAGGTGAGGAAGCAAATGGCGCGCCAACCACAGTTGTCATTACTCGGCTTGTTCTATAGTCATTACACTATGGCCACTCGTGTAAAGACTTGTCCCCAACCACTGAACGACCACCATGTCTTCCTCAATAAAAAGCGCGCCTGAAGCTCTAGGATTTGAACCCAGAACCTCAGGCTTAGAAGGCAAGCGTCTTACCAACTGAGCTACGGAGAGTCTATAAACAAAATCTCTGCTATATAAGTTGTTCAACTAGGAGCGCTAGTTTAAAAATGTTTTTTATAATTCATAACTCAAAAACCACTCAACCGATTTTAATGAAATTTTGTACACATATAGTAAATACTTAACTCTTTCGACTTAACTTATCCATAAGGGTGAAATCATCCCCATTTCTTAATATTCATAACAAAATTTAAAAAATTATCAGAAAAATCTGAAACTTCAAAACAAGTGAGTTCTAATTAAAATTTCATGTAAATAACAAAATTTTCAAAATCTACCCCAATCATCCCATATCTTTAAACTCTTATATCTCGAGAACTATTGGAGCTTTTTAGATGAAATTTGGTATATAGGTTCAGTAAATATTGAAATATTTTTTTAAATCATCACTTCCGGTCCATGACCTTGAAATAGTTTTTTCTTAATATCATCCCTATTTTTCAAAGTTGTTTAATGCAATTTAAAACTAATGCTTTTATCAATGTCTTTAACAATTCTGTAAAGTTTTAAAATTATCTGATGAATAATAGTGAAAATAACGCGATTTTTACTGAATTTCTCTAATATCGTTCTTAATCACATCATAGGCTAAAAATTTCTCAGAAACCACAACAACATAACGAATCGCGTTTGTAACAGCATTTTGAAAATCCATATTGATAGTTATATCGTTCTTTGAACCAGAAATATTTGTCAAACTCTTTGTTGTATCAATGACATAAATAGGTCTATTCGCTAAAAATTCTTTAGGATTGTAATACATTTCCTTATTATTACAGTAAACTTTCTTAAAATCTTGATACATCTGAACATGATTCTGAAAAGACCTCCTGAAATGTTTAAATTTTGTAATTCATCTGGATAATAAGAACCGTTCAATTTTACTCTGATATAGCTTTTACATTCAAACTATCAAACTTTGAAGGATTTTTTTTCTTGATTATTCTGTCTATCTGTTTGAAAACCTATAATAATGAACTTGGGATTGAATATATTTCTATAAATATTTGTGATATCGAACGAATAAGTTGTTCCGGAAATACCTTTTTGTTCAATACATTGCCAATCTAGAAAATTAAACATAATGTTTTGACTTTTTGTAATTTCATCAATCAACCTAATTTTACTCGTGGTTTTATAATCAATCATCGGCACTTTAATAAAAAAACTCGTTAATTGTAATCTTACCATCAACAGGCATAACATTTCCAGTTGCAGTCTTCAGAATCACATCATCGTCTTCTGCTCTTATAAAACTTAGATAAAATCCTTCTTTATAGATCAGAATATTAACATTTTCAAAAAATCCTAATCCAAAATGAGATAAATTTCCAACTGCTTCAAAAACACCAAATTTAAAATCTGATTCAAAGCCATTAGAAGTTTGAGAAATAACGTCACTTTTTGAATAACAAATGGTTCCTTTAATAGTGCTTAATTGACCACAGTTTTCGACTTCTTCTATCAATTTATTGTGTTTTCTTACTTCAATCTTAGAAAATAAAAACTGTATAAAATTATCGATTAATCTAACATTATCAGTTCCAAGATATGCTTGACCATCTTGTTTTGTTAAAGTTCCAGAAATATAAAACTGGAAGTTAGACGAGCAAAAATTATCTCCAAAATCAATATTAAACTCAGTTCTTTTATTCGGTTCATTCAAATGTTGTTTACTAATTGGATAGAAATTTTTAAACTCCGCCCTTTCAATATCACTAGCATACTTTCTGTAGTCCGCCATTTATATAGAAAAAATTTCAAGATTTTTTTACGAAAATTTTAAACATCATGTAAAAGTCGATAGGAGAAGATATAAATTTTAGTCATTTATTAATGATGTACTTCGTCATATTCGGGATTCTCTTCCTTAAATTTTGCAATTTAGGTCACATATTTCAATAAAATTTGCACAGGATAATAACCGCTATCTATAATACTGTTCCAATCAACTGTATCTTTATTTTCATCCAAAAACCTTATACTCAAGTGTTGATAGAGACAAAGAAAAGACATATGATCTTTTAATTGATAATGTATATTTTCTTGAATGAACTCTGATGATAAAGTTTGATATTTTGCAATGTTATACCAATTCAATTTGTTTACGTATAATCTCATCATATCTTCGGATAATTCATATTTTTGAGAAATATCATCCCAATGTTCTTTTTTCAAATCTCTTTCGTGTTGCATTATAAAAAGATCAAAAGCACTGTAATGTCCCGCCATCTCTATTTATTAGGAAAAAATTTCAAAATCAAGTTTTTATAAATTGGCTCTTTTTAGTGTTACATTCAGCACATTTTCCAGATATTCTCTTAACTCCATTGATGTTTGCATAGTAGCCTATTTTATATAATTTGTTGCAGTGTTTTCTTTACATCTCACACAATATATGAGCGCCATTTATTTAGGGAAAATTTATCATGGATAAAGCCCTGCGAATGTACCTACCTCATCAATTCTTCAATCAAGTTCTTCATGGAACTTATTAATTTGTTTTTCTAATTTTTGGAATTTATCAGCGTATGAATCACTGTATTGAACAAATTTATGAGCAATATTTTCAAAGGTTTTGGTAGTATCTAAACTGAACTTATCAAAAGACTGTGTGAACTTACCAACATCGTCTACTGATCTTCTATTTCTGGATTCTAACTTTTCATAGACTTCTGTTGTAAAATCATGTTGTTTATGATTCTCGTAATTTTTGTTTAGTTCATTAAACATTTTAATATGGTCATCTAATTGAATCATTACAACAACATCAAACGGATGAATTCTCTTACTAACGCTGCTAAGTCTTTTTCCTTTAAAATCTAAGGCATTTTTAACATTCGGATCATGTAAATCAACAATATCGATGTTTTCTGATAGTTTTAGAGGTTTTAAAATTTGTTCTTTAACAACAACATCATGTTTGTCAATACCAGGTCGAACACCGACAATTATTTTCTTATTAGCCAAATTAACATAATTCTTTTCAACTTTGATCGCTTCAGTAATTTTATCAGCTTTTTCGATACGAGACATTAAATTGGTAAATAATTTTTCTACACCATCATTAAATTCTTTTTTCAATGTTTTTATTTCATCAGCAACTTCACTTGAACTTATGAAATTTGCAAGTTTGTTATCATATTCTGCTTTAAAATCTTCAATATTGACAGCAAACATATCTGAATCTGGAAGGTTTTGTAATAAATTTTCTAATTTGTTATCAAACTCATTTCTCAAACTATCAAAATTCAAACTATTATCTACATTTTGAATACTTTCTGTTTTAATTTGTGTTCCAAATACATCAAAAATATTTTGTGAATCCATATTTATTAGGTAATAATTTGTTGACAATTTCTTTAAAATCTTTACTATCAGTCAACTCATTCAAAACAAAAACACATAAATGACCACAAATCGGGGGATCTCTATAATCTTGAATCTGAGAATCATTGTAGTAGACGCTTGATTTTTTTAAATATTGGATCAATTCTCTCGGTGGTTTGTCTTCAATTCTTTCATACGAATCAAAATAATACGCAATCTTATCATTTTTATAATAGCAAATCCAATGCGTTCCACTTCCTATGGGATGGAATCATAAACTCGATTATGATCGAGTCTAAATTCACAATTCCACATTCAAATTTCTTAACTTTTTCAGGTAATGTATCTCTCATGAAGATTCCTCTAAAATGTTTAATATTTTTGCAGATTTCTTTCAATTCCCCGAATGTTAAAGGTTTGATTTCAATTTTTTTTAATGTTTGATTTCACGTAATTCAAAGTTTTTTCATCTAATCCAGATCCTGTAACATCTTCCAACTCTTTATCTAACCAATTTAAAATGTTTC
Organism: Homalodisca vitripennis; assembly: GCF_021130785.1. Classification (NCBI taxonomy): domain Eukaryota; kingdom Metazoa; phylum Arthropoda; class Insecta; order Hemiptera; family Cicadellidae; genus Homalodisca; species Homalodisca vitripennis. The sequence goes on from NC_060210.1 coordinate 65,608,863, forward strand.
GAACAATAGGAATCACGCCTTTTTTAACGATTGGAGCAGCTTTACGAACATAAGGAACAACATTTTTAACAACTGGAATATTTTCTCTAAAATCTAATAAGTCTTTCAAAAGTCCACCATTTTTAAGTTCTTTCAACTGATTATAAGAAAATTCTATTCTAATTCCTTTATTATTTTTCTTATGTTTTTCGAGTTTATTGTATTGTCTATTTGTTAAAAATATCTTATCTTCGCCATTTTTTAGTTAATCTATTTTAAATTGAATACTAACGGGTATTTTTTTCTTAAAAGCGGATTTTATTTTTCTTTCTGATTTTTGCTGAAATTTACGTTCCCCTCCATTTATATAGTTAAAATTTCAAGTTCTCTTCGATTCCCATTTCTATTTTTCTTTTCAAAAACATTGCTCCAGCTGTTGGAAGCGCAACAAATCTTTCACCTAAACTAGCATCTTTTGATAAAAATCTATCCATTGCCTTATCTTGCAAATTTTTATCTGCAATATGCCTAGAATTTGTGTCTCTATGTTTTGCATAAAATATATCGTGCTCCATTGCAACTTGATCTAATTTATTTATACCAGGATCTCCTCTTTTTAGTCTTTTTTCGAGTTTTGTGCCAGGTCCCAGATACTGATAAGTTAGTACGTGTAATTCAAAAGGTAAATTGTTGATAAAATCATTCAAAAGTCCACTACCCTCAATCATAGATGAACTTATTGCCGGCAAAATTCGTTTTAAATATTTAATTCCATCAGGTTTTTCAATCATTTCATCAAGTTTGTTCGAAATAAAATCTTTAATCGCTTTCTTTTCGTTCAAAAAATTGTTGTTTCCAGCCTTTTCTTGAGCATAAATATAATTAATAATTCCATCAAGTGTTGTTAAATCGTCAATATATCTGTATTCAATCTTATTATCACTGTATTTTCTTACACCTGATCCTTCGATTCGTTTTTCCCAAATTGGTTTAATTAATTTCATATATTTTTTACCTCTACTTGACTTAGGCTTCTTAGTAGATGGATCATTATTTTTGTAAATTGAGTCAGATTCCCATAAAATTTCTGTATACTTTTTCAAATCTTCTTCAGAATATAAATTATCTTTTGGAGCGTCATAGTTTGTTAATAATCTCCATAAACCTTGAGTGCCTTCATATGTTTTTTCATTAATAATGATATCATTATGCTCAAAATTAACGGGTAAATTTCCAATCATAAAACTTTTCTTTTTTTTATCCCAATACAAACCAAATTTATCATCTTTTACTCTAGGAAGGAATTTTTTACCAATTTCACCAATTATTATATCCGTTGTTCCAAGACTTATTGGTTCAACTATGGTAGAGTCTTCAATGATTCGAGGTCTAAATGGTGTTGAAGATGGTAATTTTGGCAAATCAAACTCTTTTACTTCAGATTCTGGAATCGAAATATCAGCAAATTGTCGTACAACTGGAACCAAATTCATCAAATTTTGATTATCACTTAAAACATTTTCAATTTTAACTTCAACATTTTTAATTGCAGAAGGTACAGGTTGATTAATTTTTTAAATAAATTCTTGTTCTTTTTCATCAATTCGAATCTGTTCTTTAAATTCTTTGATTAATTTCTTTTCGATTTGATCAAGTTTTTTCGCTTCTTCAGAAGTTACGTTCACCATTTAATTAGAAAAAATTTTGAAACGTGAACGTGGAACGTGAAAACATGAACGTGGAACGTAAAACGTGAACGTGGAACGTGAACGTGGGACGTGGAACGTAAAAACGTGAACGTAAAAACGTGAACATAAACGTGGAACGCGGAACGTAAAGACGTGAACGTGGAACGTAAAAACGTGAACAGATTACCGTTTTTCAGTTGTTTTCATAATGTAAAGAAAAAGTAAAGATAATGTAAAAATAATTGTAACAAATATTTTGTCAAGTAGATTTGTCAGACCACTGAGCAGCATTTATATTAGAAAATTTATTCAGATATGTACCATTTTTAGGCTTCAAAGTTAGATTAATAGTTAAAAATCCATAGTCTTCTTTCCAAATTTTATCACATAATTCATTAAAGTGGTTAAAAATCATATCAGATCCCACATAATTGTTGTAAATTTTTCTCGAATAGTGATCATCTTGCTTAAAAACACACAACATATTCATATTATTTCTTATAACTTGTTTATCAACCTTTGAAAAGCATTGGGAAAGATAGATACAAGATATGTTTTTGTGACGAGACATTACGAAATATTCCTTAATAACGTCCTGATTTTCCAAAATACTATCATCAAAAACGATTAACGAATTGGGTTTACATTCGCTTAACGGAACTATGTCCTCAGAAGCATTATAAAAATGTGATATTTCTTTGCTTAAGTTCTTCTCAATATTTTTGAATCTTTGCTGTAATTTTTTGTATGCGTCTTGTTCTAAAGATTTACTAAAAACATACAAATTGGAATAAGGAATCAACCTATTGTAGATAAAATTCAATAATAAAGTTGTTTTTCCACATCCACTTGAACCAACAATTAACAATCTGATTGGTTGATCTTTCTTATTTTCTTCAAACGTTTGAAGTTTTATCTGATCTTTTTGCTTTAAAAATTTCTCCATTTAAATAGCGAAAATGAAGCTGTTCAAGTTGACTTCAGAAAGCTCTAAATTAGTTTTAAACTTGGAACATCCTATTCATTTAGAGGAAGAATCAAATTATTTTATCGGTTTAAGCGGTGTTTATTCTGACAATTTTGTAATAAATATTAGTGAAAGTTCTCCTTATTGTATAGGATTTAGTGAGAAGAACATAACAAAATATTATTGTTTAAAGAATGGATATTATACCTTCGATCAAATAAAAAATTCCCTTAAAAATTATCTGAAAACATTCAAACAATCAGATAAATCTTTAAACTTTGACGAAAACAAGTTTGAAATGCAAAAAAATTATCTCTCTAATAAAATTAAAATAAAATCACCAGTAAGAATAATTTTTACAGCAATTATAATAGATTTATTAGGGTTTGTTCAAGAAACTATTGAGCCAAATCAGGTATATTTAGGAAATAAAACGCCAAAATTTAGACCGTTTGATGTAATTGAAGTACATTGTAATCTCGTTGAACCTAATTTTGAAAATCATTCTGAACATCTTCACAAAGAATCTAAAATTTTATACACTTTTTTCCCAAATGTTGCTTATGGATCAAAAATCAGTGAAAAACCGAATGAAATCGATTATATTCCAATTAGAAAAAATATTAAAAGAATTCAAAAAATCGTTCTAACTATACAAGACTCTGAGGGAAATTTATTAAATAATGAGAGTAAAACAACAATTTACTTAAGATTGCAAGTTACTAAAATTTTATTTCTACCTAAATGGAGTCAGTCAGTTGTGGATCTACTCAATAATCAACTTATATTCAATAATAAAGACATTGTAACGATTGTAGACGAAAACAATGTAAGGCTAAAGAGTTTAAGGCTAAAGATGTTTGTGAAATATTAGGTTATGAAAAAACAAAAAACGCATTTAAATTAAATGTTGATGATGATGACAAAATTCAATATTTTTACTTAAAAAACAAGGGGCTATTCGAATGGCCCCTTAACAATCTTCATCCTGACACTGTATTTATCAATGAATCTGGACTTTATTCACAAAATAAAAATTACTGTTTACATTTTTTCTATTTAAATGGAGTCAGTTGTAGACCTACTCAATAATCAACTTAGATTTGAAAACAAACATATCTTTACGATTGTTGACGAAAATAATGAATTTTGGTTTAAAGCAAAAGATATTGCAGAAATATTTGAATTTAAAAATACGATGAAAGCGATTAGAGATCATGTTAAAGAAAAATATAAAATAAACTTTGAAAAATAAGATTCAGAAGGGGGGAACGAATCGTTCTTACCTTCAAGCTTTCAAAAAAACACTATTTTCATTAATGAACCGGGCATATATTCTTTTATACTGAAATCAAAAACGAAGATAGCATAAATGTTTCAAGATTGGGTTTTAGAAGAGGTTTTACCAAGCATTCGTAAATTTGGTGAGTACAAACTTGAAAACAAGATTAAATATTTAGAGGACGAAGTTAAACACTTGCAAATTAAAGATGAAATAAAAACGGAAATAATCGCAAAACAAAGCGTAAAAATTGACTTAATGAAACCAGACCTTGTTTGTAAAGATTTTGATAAGAAAAAACACCATGTTTTTGTATTAATTAAGAAGAATCACATGTGGGAATATCCTTATTACGTTATCAGAGCTCAAAAGAGAGAAATACCGAAAATATTGAAAGAACTTGAAATTGATTACCCAGAAATGGAAATTTTATTAAGACATGGAGATCCAAATAGTATAAATCTCTACAACCAAATGAAAGAAATTTTGAATATTTTATACAACGGAAATCATTTTACTACAAATATGGCAGAATCTCGACTGATTTATAGAATATCTAAATTACACGATGAAAATGTTTCTAAATTTTACTAAAAACTCTCGATTTATTATATTTTGTTTGTAAATGTTTAACATAACTAGGTAACCATTGTAGAATTTTTTTTTATATTCACAAGGCGTTTCGTTTTTATAACTTTCGCTGAAAATGTATTTTAGCACAGTCTTTGCAAAAAGCATCTTTTCTATCTTTACTATACTGCCTGTTATTAAATTCAGAAATATTTTTAATTTCTGTACAAAAGTAACACTTTTTCTCTTCTAAAGTTAATTTGTCCATTTTATCATATAATGCTCTTTCATATATTTTATCATGATCCTTACAATAACAGTCTTTTCTATTCTTTTCCTTATACAATTCTTGACACTTTGTTCATTTCTTCTGAGACTCCATTTATATAGAAAAAATTATTACACGATGAAAATGTAACTAAATTTTATTAAACTCTCGAATTATGATATTTTGTCTGTAAATGTTTTTGAAGATAAGGTAACCATTGAATGATTCGTCCACACTCTCAAAGAGTCGGTTTCTTTTGACTTTTTTGAATAATTCTTTTAGCACAATCTTTACAATGTGTATGTTTTTTATCTTTACTATAATGCCAATCGTAAAATTTGGAAATATCCTTAATTTCTTTACAAACGCAACATTTTTTCTCTTCTAACGTTAATTTTTCTATTTTATCGTATAATTCTCTCTCATATTTACTACGACAATCTTTACACATACAGACCCTAATCCTTCTTTTTTATTCTTGTTTTTATAAAAAGCTTCAAAATCTTTAAATTCTTGACACTCTGTACATTTCTTTTGAGACTCCATTGATATAGAAAAAATTATAGCTTTGACTTTCTCAATTCAATTCATAAAACTTTCCGGTTATTTCTTCATTATTTAAATCTTTTATACTATAAGTTACAGGATCTGTGTTATTAATTTGATAAATCACAAAGATTTCTCTTGACCAATTGTTCTTATATTTGTTTGAAAATGTTTGTTTTTTACTAACAATTCTTACATGATCATTGACTTTAAATTTAGTTTTCGTGTGAATTTCTGGTGGAATATACTTGAAAACGGTCTCTAATAACTCCTTTTTTGCATCTTTATCTACGTCTTTCGGTTTCATTTTGATCGTACTGTGAACCGTATCATTATAATTTTTGACTATTTTTTGAAGAATATCGATCCATTTAAAGTTTTTATTAATCTCAAAAATTACTTTCATTCTCTCATTTTGAGTTCTGTTATATCTCTCTACAATACTTGATTTCTCTTCGTTTTCAGTATGATAAATCTTAATGTTGTATTTTTTCAAAACATCATTAAATTCTTTGTTTTTAAATTCTATACCCTTATCTGTATGAAGTAGGTTTGGAGGTTTGTGATTGATCCTTATGGCATCTTTTACTATATCTTCGAAAGCTTTTGAAACATCCTTGCCGTTTTTTCTTTTGATAGCTCTTAACCAAGCATATTTTGAGAAAGTATCAATAACATTTAACATATACTTAAATCCATCATTTTGATCTGAATAGTTAGACATTATAACTAAATCTGCTGCCCATAAATCGTCAATTCCTAATGTTATAATTTTTCTCTTATTAAACTTTTTTCGTACTGGTGCATGAATTTCTCTAGCTTCAATCTCTATTTCCTCTTTGTTCTTCAATTCTTTCTTTACTTGTTTTTCATAAGGATTCTTTATAAATTTACTCTTATTTGTCTTACATTTTGAACATTTTGCTGCAATTCTATACAATCCGTTTTGAGTTTGAACAATTTTAGAATCAATATTTTTCGTTTTTTTCTTACATTTGAGGCAGTGAATTAAATCATCTTCCATTTATATATCAAAGTTTCCAACTTTGTTTAACTCTTCTAAAATATCTGTTTTAATTTCGCCTATATATCCATACGGTACTGTATCGATCTTATTTTCTAGGACAATTCTCATATCATCTTTAGCGTTCAGTGCCAGCTTGTTTATGGTAACTGTGTACAACTCATGTTTGTAGCTTTTGATTACTGTCATCTCTCTAAATTCTTCTTTATCTTCGAACAAACATCTCTTCAAGTTTTCGATATTTATTTTTTTATTTACAACGCTTTCCTTAATTCCTTTACACCTAACTGGATTTTTGTCTAGATATTTGTACGAGTACATTTTCGATCTCAATCCACAAAATTCTTCTAAAACTTTGCTATTTAACTCATCTTTGAATTTCCCTATTACCTTCTTATTTTTAGTAGTGAAAAATTCGTGATCTTTTGGATAATCACTTGTATCAAAGTCATCTATATTTTCTTTAATAATTTCAAAAGGATCTCGTTTCAATTCTAGGAAATAACTGTCTGTATCCATGTAACACAGATTCAAATCTGGGTCAAACTTCTTTAATTTATTGTAATATAACTCATACATTAACAATTTTGATAGGTCAAGAACTGAAAATCCTATGTAGATCGGTTTGTTACATTTAACCTTTTGTTTGTACATTTGATTCGCTATACAGTTATCGTCAAAGATATTGAAACATTTGAAGTTCGTTTTCTTGGCCTGTTTCATTGAAAATTCTTCATTTCCTAGTTTGATATCACATCTATTTCGCACATTTTCCATAGATTTTCCAAAAACAGAGTTGTTCATGAGCTTATAAAAATCTTTCTCAAAGTCACTTGTAGCTTTGGTTCTCGTGTTTGTGTTAAAATCAATGTACTTTTTCATAAAAGGCTTCTGATCGAATGCTATAACTCTATTCACATGTTTCAACACCATCCCTTGTTCGAGGTAAAATTTCAAATTTCTTGAATGAACAACTTATTCAGTTTTATCCAGTAAAGTTGTGCAAAGTTTGTTTTTATAATGTTCGGGAGCAAGAGGTAAATCCTTGTGATGTTCATGTAAATTTGTTGGATATCCTAGATCAACTTCGAGAATATAGCCATAATCTTCGTCGCCAGTGAGTTCTAAAATTGTTTCTTGCCACTCTTCTTTTGTATATGTTTTAGGATTCATCCACTTAATATCACCATATGGTAAATTTTGCATAAGACCATAACCATAAAGGTTGTTTGCATCGACATAAAGTAAATAGTTTTCGGGCTTTGTCTTATCGAAATCTTTCAAATATTTGTTATTTGCTTTAACATATCGCTTAATACATTGAGAAATACCTCCACGAATACCTTTTTCAATCATTAAATACATATTATAATCACTAATCAATTGTAATTCTATTTTTAACATAGCGTCCCATGCGAGACTTGGAGCAGTTAGATAATGAGCTGGATCAAGTTTGTAACAATTTAGACAAATGTTTCTGAAATTTTCAAATATATCAGCGAGCAATAGTACATCTTGAGTATTGTACAAATCAGAGTAATTTCCAAGATTTTTCTCTTTTAATTTGTTCCAAACGCTCAAGTAGTGTTGATAATCTTTCTCAGATATGCTCTCATCTGTCAAAAGTGAATAGTTCTCTTCTGTGTAATCAAGTTTTTCAATACTATCGATAAATTCATAGGGAAATATTTCTTTTCCAGATAGAATTTTAAAGATTTCTTCTTCGTCATATGGTTGTCTTTCTAGAATTGCGTTCAATATTCGTCCATCTTGTATAAAATGATTTGTATGTTTGAAGTCTTCTTTCTTGAGGTTTTTAGCTAACTTTTCAATAGACGATGCCATGAATCTAAATGTGTCTACGAAAGAAAACTTAACAAACTTTCTAGGCTTATCATTGTCAAACTCATAGCCATATCCAGAATTTACTGAATAATTTATGTATCGTTCATCGGTGTTTGCAATCAAATCAACATTACCGTACTGTTTTGCCAATTCTTTTATGTACAAATGAGTATCGTAGTTACTCATATTGTGACAGAAAACTGGAATATTTTGAGGAAATTTGAGATTCAGATTACAACATGAATGAGCTGCGCCTCGAAATTTACATGTTAAATGACAATGATCTCTTACTTTTAATCTTTTTTCACCATCAAAACCTTCTGTTTCACAGATATGACAAACTTTTGAGTTTTGATAGGAAATTTCTTCTTCTTCAGTTAATTTCATAGGCTTCATGTTCCTTGAATTATATTTTTTAGCTATGTATTTCGATAATTTATTAAGCTCTTCAAACAATTTTGCAGGAACATTAGGCAAATCGTCTTCACTTTTGGCTCGATAACATATCGGTTTATACATGCGATTGGTCACATTCGACACTAAATATAGAGTAAAACCATAAGGAATGTGCTTCTGAATCTTGGTTGTAGTAGATTTTTGTGGATTGTTCTTGCATGTTGGAATTTTTCCTAATATGCTTTCAAAATCCATATAAATAACGTACGGATGGCTAAACTTCTTTTGATAATTAGTAAATGATGTTGTTTGACCTGGAAATGGCCAATTATGCTTACAAACTTCATGATTTTTACAAATTTCTAAATGATCTGTTAAATCTCCAGATTTGTAGAAATGGCTTAAACATCTTCTACATAGAAAATTTTTATATCCATGTTTGGATGTTTGAGAACTCACTAACCTACTTAAATCGGTTATCAAAACAAAATGAGATTTGTCTTCTTGTTTTACATACAGTAGATCAATATTTAATTCTGCATCATATTTTTCAGAAATTTGTAACGGAACAATCTTAATACTTTCATCAAAATTGTAGACATTGATAGACATTTTTGGATATTTGTACTTGGAATTGTAACTTCGTTTCTCAAATAATTGTATATCTTTTAAAGACATTGGATACTCAAATCCCGAAAATATTTCGCATTTGCAAATTTTTCATATTGCTTTGCTCGTTCAGGATGAAATTTTGGTTTTTCAATAACACATCGGACAGAGTAAATAAAACAGAAATCATCTTCATTTTTGATATTTACACAAGCTTTTTTTACCTTAATTTCTTGTGGTAAATCGATATATGATCCTGCGTTCATAAATTCGTGTTTATTGAGGCTCAAAACTAATTGTTTACAACTTTTAAATGTCCATCCAGAACCTCTATTTGGATAATTTGTCTGTTCTCGATGTGTTAATTTATTAAATTGCTTTGTAATAAAGTCGTTTACGTCAAAGATTTCGTCTGCTTTTATAGTAAAGTACATTGGACACGTTTGTGTTTCACCGTTCACTAAAGTTCTTTCATATTCACATTCCAAAGAGAGATAACCCTTCATATTTTTAACATTCTCTTGAAATTTTTCTATTAAACTTTTAATTTCTGGCCTCATAATTGATAGATATTTGTAAATTGACATGGAATTGTCGTTCAAGTTTGTTAAAATGTATTGCTTGAAAAGACCGTGTATTGAGGATAAAACTTCTACATCAATGATATTTTTAGGTTTTTCGTTAAGAGTTTCACCTATTTGCTCGATGATTTCTGACTTAGTTTTATCGTTTGTTTCAATGGAAAGTTTTTCAGCGATTGATTGAATTTTTTCATCATTAAATAGTTTGAGATCTTTTTTATCTTCCTTAAAGCTTTTCTTTAATTCACGCAATTTTTCAATGTTATACATCTTTTCGTGACGATCGATTTGATTCTCTTTAGCCCATTGTCTTAAAAAATTCAGTTCTTTCTCGTAAATTTCTTTGTTTTTGGCATGGATTTTGGAGCCATAATGTCGATCATAGTTTTTTCTTAAAATTTCTGTTTGCAGAACGGACATGATATTTTATCGCACGCCATTTAAATAAGAAAAATTTCTTAACTAAGGTTTGTAGGAGGCAATTTAAATTCTCTATACTATTTTTTCAATAATTTTAGAATTTGAAAAAGCAATGATTTTTACTTGAATTTGACAGAAATCAGTACAATTTCTGGTGAAACAGTGATAGATTCTTCTATTTATTATAGAAAAATCTGTAAACTAAGACTTAAAATTCATGCCAAAAACAAAGAAATTTACGAGAAAGAACTGAATTTTTTAAGACAATGGGCTAAAGAGAATCAAATCGATCGTCACGAAAAGATGTATAACATTGAAAAATTGCGTGAATTAAAGAAAAGCTTTAAGGAAGATAAAAAAGATCTCAAACTATTTAATGATGAAAAAATTCAATCAATCGCTGAAAAACTTTCCATTGAAACAAACGATAAAACTAAGTCAGAAATCATCGAGCAAATAGGTGAAACTCTTAACGAAAAACCTAAAAATATCATTGATGTAGAAGTTTTATCCTCAATACACGGTCTTTTCAAGCAATACATTTTAACAAACTTGAACGACAATTCCATGTCAATTTACAAATATCTATCAATTATGAGGCCAGAAATTAAAAGTTTAATAGAAAAATTTCAAGAGAATGTTAAAAATATGAAGGGTTATCTCTCTTTGGAATGTGAATATGAAAGAACTTTAGTGAACGGTGAAACACAAACGTGTCCAATGTACTTTACTATAAAAGCAGACGAAATCTTTGACGTAAACGACTTTATTACAAAGCAATTTAATAAATTAACACATCGAGAACAGACAAATTATCCAAATAGAGGTTCTGGATGGACATTTAAAAGTTGTAAACAATTAGTTTTGAGCCTCAATAAACACGAATTTATGAACGCAGGATCATATATCGATTTACCACAAGAAATTAAGCTACTAAATGGAGCTACTAAAGGAATTAAATGAGGTTGGTGATTTAAAGTTCAAAGAATATAAGAAATTATTGGAATTAGAAGAAAATAAGAAATACAAAATTTTGAATTTGGAGAAAATGAAAGATAAATTTGGTATGACAATAATTGCCGAGTTGGAAGATTATAAAGTACACTTTACCAAACAGATTTTTGACTGTTTTGGATGAAAAAAAGATTAAAGAATTGAATAAACATGATAAATTACACTTGGTTGTTACTGGAAAGAAGACTATTAAAGATATAGACTGTGTTACTATCAATTTTGTAGAATAGAAGATTTTTCGTTTATTCGTAGCAGACATTTCAAATAGATTGATTTGACTAGACAGCTCAAGAAAGTAGAAGCAAACAGCTATAGATTCGGCAATTTTTCATTCGTGAGTTACTGTTTGATTTTACAGATTCGTTTATTGTCCTTTAAACAGTATTTTCCATTGATTTACTGTTGGCTCCGAAAGTGTCCTAGAATCGGCACTTTCCTACCTACTTATATATATTTTAAGTCTTAGTTTACAGATTTTTCACGTTGTATTTTTTATCTTACATGATTAAATATAAAAACAATGCCCAACATTCTTAGGGTGTGGTATGTCATTGTTTAATGCGTTATCAGAAACGTGAGTCATTTTATATCAGTAAATTACAACTATTTGACTTATTTAAGTGGGAAGAAGTGATTCAAGTTAACAATGTTTGTCTTAGATAACTTCATAAGTATCAACAAATTGAAAATTAGAGTCGGATTGACGTTTAGTTTTAATTTTAATGTAAAGGTGTATGGGTAGACTGGGTTTTGTTGTAAATGATACGCCACCTGTGTAAGAAACGGATGCAAAATAATACGTTTAAGCCTACATGATTGAAAACCTTCATGATAATTTATCACGTTTAACATAATAGAATAAGAAATCTGCAAACTAGTTTACTCATGCGTCTCTAATATGCGAGTATTTTTGGTTGTTTTTGTCATCTATAGAATTTATGGTTTTTTTTAAATTACAGTTTAAATACTTGGAATGCATGATGCATCTAGTACAAGTCTTGCCATCAGAGTAAAAAAGTGTACAATTTTTTATGTCTTAATTTTCTAAATTAAATAACAATAAATAAATAAAAATGCCTTTATTTTAGCAAACACATACACCAATTTATACAATTGTTTTTCAAATGAACTCTTATCAAATCACATCAACAAAATATTTCAAATCAAAATGTGCCAATTTGTGCCTTGGTTTTAATAACTGTTACAGTTTTCTTTTAAAACTATCTATAGTACAATATTTTCAATGTGTAAGGAAAGGTCAAAAAATAGCTTGGGACAAAAGTATGAAAAGCCCTTCCTCCTGACTACAAGCCTTATTTTAGGAAAGTGAAGCTCTCCATCATCCAAGTGTTACGCTGAGAAACCTCACCAAGAGAGAAGAGTCTCTCACTTAGGTAGGTGGCTCTTTGAAAATAAGAGATTTATAGCAGTAATAGGATGCCGCCAAGAGAAGTAAGTCGATGAGCTGAAGCTTGGCAGATACAAAACCAAGCTTAGCAGTGCTCTAAACCCTGCGTATTCCAGGTGCACGCTGCGAGGCGTTAGTGTCATGATCAGAAAATGTAAGATATCAGTCAAGCACTCCCCCATGGTAAGACTTCCTCCATCAAGCAAGTCCGCGACTATCAGCTAGGGCTCATACCATCTTGTGTGGGGCTGGCGACATAGAGAGTTGAACACTTGCTCCCATTAAGTTTCAGAACATTTTCACCTACCATATAGGCTACTGACGTTTTGATGGTCAGAGTTGATGCCTTCAATGGTATTGAAGTCTTTCCAGGCTCAAACGTAAAGTGCAATTGGAAATAATCCGCGGAACAATATTGTATACAGCTGTGCAAATAATATTGGTTAAACATGATTGGTTTAGGCAACTACCCTGAGAAACACCCTGTGATTTAAAGAGAGGCCATGATGTCTCATTTCCAAGTTTACTGACCTGCTGTCTTTCACCTAAATATGACTAATGGAATAACAAGAGAGTAATCCAACCAAAACAGAGAGCTGATCTTTCCTATATGTCTTGTTTCGAATAAATCTCTAAACATGTTGGTGAAGATGTGTCATAGCAATGTCTAACCCAGATTGTAGTTTTAGTAAGACAAATTCTTCATTGCCATGAGTATTAACTTTCTTAATGGCTCTTTTCGACAATTTTTGATATTGCAGGTAATATTGAGATAGGTCTTAGTTACTCTACTCTACTGGGAATGTAAACCTTTAGAAGTGGATGAACAATGCATTTTACTAACCGATAAGAAACGTTCTACTAGCCTAAAAGTATTGTACTACAAATGATAATTCCGTAAAGAAACGATTTATTTCACGACCAAAGTCGAAACTAGCGAATGGAGGATTAATGGTCATCACAGATACGCTTTACAAATCATGACGTATTCCTTATTCTCATCTACATATCCTTCTGGCTAAAAATTTCAAATTACTGTCAGCTAGGGAGAACAATAGCGCTTTTAATAAACCTCTTGCTGAATTAAAAAAAAGATTTTAATATGATTTTTATGAACAAATGTAGATAGCATACAAAGTTTTCTCGTACCATTAATTCTAGAACTGTTGTTAATAATCCTTAGAGGCTTTGTGGGTGCAACTCTTAGCATTGTATCAATAATTACTTTAGCCTCAAACTCCTCCCCTCTCAATAAATACCTTCAAAGGCGAGTAAAGGTTATTTATAATTGAAATGCTTTTTCAGTCGTTATTGTTTGGGGATTATTGAGATATTTTTTTGTATGTTATTCACACGCATTCAAAATGATATGCAACATGCTTTTGATTAAGATTTAGCATTAACTTCTCAGATGGCGTTTCTCATGAGTAAATTCAGTCAGGGATGTACAAAAAAATGAGACTTAATGTAAAGCTAATATGCATAAGTTTTAATTTGATAGGATGAACCATTAAACATATAATACTAAATAAAACTTGTAATTTTTTAAAGATTTTGCATATACTTAGAAGTCGCTAAGCTATATAACTAACTAAAACTAGAATTATTATAATTGATCTTTCATTTAGAGAACACTATTGATTCAAAGTAAAAAATATTCATGTCTGAACGATAGGGCATGTCTAAAACAGTACAAAATTATGGCTATTTTTCTTTTGTACTTCGCGTTTTATTATTTGTTTTGGGAAGACTTTGCAGTGAAGATCGTGAATGGTTAGTTGATGTGGTCTATATTTTATCAAAATTGTTTTCTTTTGCTCATCTTATGCTGAAAATCGAAATTAATAAAAAAAAAATGTTATATTTGTGCATGAATTCCTAAATATAGGAAACAGATCGAACAGTTGAATACGCTCAGAATAAAAGGACACTCCTCAGGCCCAAAGTGAAAGTCTCACTAAGGTTAATAAGTAGAACCATTAAGTATAATTTGCTATGGATGTGCTACGCCACGCCAATAATCGCTTATAGGTTTAAACGTCAGATTGGCAGTTGCTGAAATAGAACGTTGCCGCAACTTATTACCGGTTAGCAGAAATATATCGTAACTCGTTGCTTCTAAACCGCGGCTATTTCCACCCATAACACACTTATGATCTAGTACATGCACACTACACAGGCTACCCACCGCACCGTGAACTGTAATGTTATTACTACCTACCTATAATAAAAATTTTTTCATTAAATTGCTTCCAGTTTTTCAATATTACGAAGAAAAAACTTTTAAAGCAGAATGTGTAAGATTTTAGTACTTTTTTGACGCAACTACACATTATTTTACTTAATGTAAAGAGTGTAGGTTGTTTTTGAAAATACCATATATATTGTACTTTCCTTGTGGGTTTCATAAAATAATTCATAAGACCCCGTTTTTGTATGGTTGTGTGAAGGGAATTTTGTTCCTACCATTCGGATGGATAGTAATCCTGACTAATATTTCGCTGCACACACTGATGGAATCAGCTGTTTAGTGAAATATAGAAAATATATGACAAGGTCAATATAAAAATGACTCTTACTGAGATTGTTGTGACTGATTAGCGCATTAAAGTTTTAGTTTCAATCGTATCATATTTTACAGTTTTATAAAAAATAAAGGTCATGTTATAAAAATAATCAACCCCTAACTGAAAATATTTTTCACAATTAATTTTACTCTAACTGAAAAAGAATATAAGAAAAAATTAAAACGCAGTCGCAGAACTGACTGGCAAAAGTGACCACTTTTTACCGGCTATGAATATATATCTTAGAAAAGTGCGTTTCCTGATTATGAGATGGTTATTTTTATATTTTAAAACAATACAGGGCACTACATTCTTTAACATAAAAAGTTTTATATTTTGGAATAATGTTATACCTATTTTTGTAACATTTTTTACATTTTACGCTTTACAATGATTACTGGCTTCTAAATATTAAAGTAATAAATATTTATCGTTTTTATTTGTATCGTTTATATTAGTCTTTATAATTTGGTCAGTATTTTTTTCGCTACAATCTTGTACTACTGAAATAATTACTTTATTTTCATTGTAATTATATTCAAAAAATGAAGTTATGAGTATTTGATAAATGAAATAAAAAATAAAAATATTTGAATAAAATCTTGATAGATATTTTGTAAACACAGCATCTATTGTTGTACCATATCTCTTTGTTCTCGTGTTTTTATCATTTTACATTGTTAAATTTAATTGATCTTTTAAAAAGTCAATTAATGGTTTTGACTTTTTTCTGCAAAATTTAGATTAATTAAAAACCTATTTTACGTAATTTATTGTTTAAGAGAATCTAAGGTAAGGCCCAATGTAATTGAGTAAAGTTTATAATTACAATTAACAGACAGACTAATTTTCATCCAGGATTAAACTATTCTACGGTTTTGCTAGCTAGAAAAGAATTTATTTTTAATATTTTAAACATACATCCATAGCCCGTCCAAATAAGTAGTCACTTCAACAAGTAGAGACTCTCACTAGTATGACTGGATAGTCAATTATCGAACGAAGAAACGCACTGACATCAAAATGGCCGCGATAATTCCTACCGACTACAGAGCGAACATGCTTGTAGCGTGACGTTCCGTGACGCGAAACGGGAAAAGAATTCCCCTGTGCAAAACACATATCTATAACCCGCCAAATAAGTAGTCACTTCAATAACTAAATTGTTTTGTACAATATGAATGTAAACGGAAAGACTCAGTATTTGAAGTAGATTTTAATAAATGTGTTTAATATTTAAATGAGTATTTGCATCACGCACAACACAACAATTGCAACACTGCGTGTTGCTCTGTTTGTAGCCCGTAAGATTTGTTGGTGATTTGTGGGTTGAGGGTGGAGTCTTGATAAGTGCGGCTCAGCAAACTTTTTAATTTCAGTGACTACTATTACTGCAATTGTTATAGTAAGGAATGTCAGTAAATAGTCATGTTTAGACTGACCTTGTTATATAATTTCCGCATTTCTCTAAACAGCTGATTCCAAAACTATGTGCAGGGGAATATAAGTCAGGTTTACCAACCATCCGTGTAGTAAAATAAAATTTCCCTCAATCAACCATATAAAAAAGGGTTTTATTAACTATTTAACAAAACTACAATGAAAGTATAAGTATGGTATTAATGAAATCATTACAAAAATCAACTTACTTTTCATTAAGTAAAATGGGTCCTTGAATTCAAAAATATAATCGAACAATACACATTCTGCTTCCTGGTCTTAAAATGTTTGTCATCATAATATTTTAAAAACTAGAAGATATGCATATTTCGTGCTAAAAAAGATCCATTATAACTACTAAAAAGAAATTTGTGGGTTTGAACATTTTGACCAGTTTTTTAAGCGCAGCGAGTGGACCGGGCAACTAATAATTAACTTAACCACTTTGATTTGTTGGTCTTGTTATTACGCACAACTTTGTCCATTTAATTCTTGCTGTATCTCTTATAGTTTCTAAGATCCTTTCAATGTGCATAAAATTTGGAATACACTGTACATATAAATACATATAAATATAGCCTCTGTACCAAGTTTAGTCTGAATGTATTAAGAACTACGGTACTTATGGTATTTACAATTATTGTCACAAAGTTGTGTACTACTTCAAACTTAAGTAATGTAAACAAATACGTAAGACCAATCGTTGTTGTGAATGACATGATAATTCTAAAAATTTTTTTGTTTTGCGCAAAAACTCTTAATAATTTATATATAGCCATCCTTTTTCAAATTTTAAATGCCAGCGTATTAGAACCTTGAGAGACATTGAACAAAGTAAAAGGATAAAAGTTGTTTACATTTACCTAGTGTATTAAACAATTTATACTTTTATGTCTATGTTAGAAATTAATCGAGTTAAAATTTTTGTTCGAATGCGAATGGCATCTATTTGGATACTTTAAAAATTACAGCAGTCATCGCAGTTGTCTCCAGTTTTTTTTTTTTTTTTTTTTTTTTTTTTAATGGGAAATATTGATGGCTGGACAGTGTATGAATGGAGAGGGGGAGAGTATTCTTACGGAACCCGTCCCTCTGAACGTCCCTGAATTACCTTCTAAACCCGGAATTTTTGTTTTTTATTTCTCTGTAATTCTCTGGTAACGCTTATATTGTTTTAAATGCCAATTTAGAGATGTTGGTGTACTGATAGCTAAGAACACTCTCCTAACCTAAACGTACAAACATTATTACTTTCTTTCAAGGATAAACCGAAGACACTAAAATAGAAACAAATGAAGAATGGATCGTGATAGGAGAATTGAGGATCGAGTGAAGTGACGATGGCGGATGTGGATGGGGTGGGAAGTGGGAAGTGAAGGTGGTGTTACGTGCGACAAGTATTATAGCCTAAGGGATGCTCTTGTATCTCCTCACATTTCACCCTCAAACGGGTCACTGCACTTTATTGCAGGCGAGTGTACTGACAATAGTGAAATTGGCCAACTGTAAGGGTTAAACATTATCGTACGGTAAGACAGTGTACAATTCCAACACTGTTCTAGGAACACAGAGTGGTCCGTAGATTTACCGTAAGGTTAATATTATGAGGAACTACAGTTGTTATACTGCTGTACTCACTCGCTGGGGTGGCTCAGCGGTCAGCATGTCGGGCAGATAAAAGGAGGTTGCCAGTTTGGTTCTAGTTGAAATTTTATAACCAAAATAAACGTTTCAGATACAATAAAATTAGAAAATATATCCAGCAAAGCTTTGTTTAGTAAGATGGAACTCTGTTCATTTGCCCAAATATTTCAAAACAAATGCTTTTAGATAAATTAATCGAGTTATATGTTATCCAATATTTTTTGTATTTATCAAAGTTTAACTTCTTTATACTCAGAGTATAATTTTGAAACAAATTTAGATTAATGCCTTTTGAAAAAACGATTGAAAATATAATAAAACCTAATCACATGGTCATATGGTACCTAATAAAAAAATGACTAAAACGAGAGGAAAGTTTAACTGCACAAAGTGTACCCGAAGGTAACAATGTAAGCAACAAACTATTTTTCTTTGATACGAAATATATATATATATATATATATATATATATATATATATATATATATATATATATATACAGGGTGAGTCAGAAATATGGTAAAATATTTTAAGATGTGATTGTAGAGCTAAAAATAAGAAAAAAATGTTTGTTATTAGATTTTTGGCAAATTTCATACTTTTCTCAAAAGCTGTTCACACTACAACCTCTAGAGTGGTTTTATTTGATTTTACAGGTGATGTTCCTTATAAATCCACCTTATTTAGGTTAAAAAGTAAGAAAAAAACATTTCAGAATCACTTAATTTCACCAGGTGAACTGAAAACAAAGCAAGAATCTTTCGCCAGCCATTGCTCACTAATGGAGTGTTTCCGGACCTACCTTTATATAACATTTTTTCTTATTTTTAACTCTACAATCACGTCTTAAAATACTTTACCATATTTCTGACTCACCCTGTATATAGCACTTATCAGTCCAATACTAGACATTGTGCCATTTGTGAGTCGTTGTCGACTATTCACAAACATATTGACTGGAGTCCATATCCTAGTAAGAAACTTTATATGTTCATAATTCCTACTACTGACAATACCGTACTTAATAGTCATACAAAAATACGAAAATGATAAGTATTTAAATATTGCCAACTATCACACTGTTGTGCAGGTTTTTTAGAAACTCAAAATGAAAATTCATACTGTACCAAGTGACTGTGATATATATAGAGAGAGAGAGAGAGAGAGAGAGAGAGAGAGAGAGAGAGAGAGAGAGAGAGTGAGTGGGGGGGACAAGGGGAAGACTGATGAGTCCCTCACGCCCTGACCCCTGCCCTGTTCCGAGTGATGAGTCACGTTGCCGGGCTCTTAATTGTTTGCCGGTGGAACTTTCTCCACTCCAGTAAATGTAGGGAGATCAGACGTGATCCCTTCCCGTCTGTTCGCACCGGTTTGCTCAAGAATACAGAAACCCTTGAAAGTTCTAAGGAAAAAATATACTTGTTTTCCATCTAAAAAATTAATTAATTATAATAATAAAATGTTGATGGTTCCACATTATTAGTGAACTGCTATACAATTTAGATTACTCAATATCAATCTTCCAATAGAGTAGATTAATATATTGGTGGTGTATGAGTCTACAGTGTAAGAAAAACGACAACTATATTTTTAAATCTAGGACAAACATAACTTTGTAAGTTATTGTAATTGAATTGAATTTTGAACTAAGAACAAAGTACTTTGTAAGCACAGTTTTTATGTTGGACTTGTCGATTTCCTAAATTCTTAAAAAAAATCAGTTATTGCAGAAGTAAATAATTAATTAAAATACATTTTAATACCATGCTCAGTTAACTCACTTGTGAATTTTTCCCGGCTAAACCGCTGTTATCATAGAATAAAAAATATAGAGGAAAGTTCAAGTTTCTAAGTGTGTTGGAAAATGTTATTACTACGCGCTCTCCCAATTGTTGGTATCCCTGTTCCAGTGAGATCCTAATTTCTGTCATTCACCACATGGAAGCAGTTCATATTCTTATCCATCAAAGGATGGATGTGTCCATCAATATTTTGTCCTACTAAAAACTAACCGGTAATACATTTTTCTGGTTAAAAATCAGGCTAACAGCAGTTTAATAGTAGAAACTGTGAATAACTTAAATAATGTTAATAAAATTGCACTAGTTTATTTATCTGAGCTGATACTATGACATTAGGAGTGAAACACCTTCATCCAATTAAAACCGACGTACTAAGTGCTGCCTCCGGTGTAATCAAATAGCGCTCTTAGCTGAAGAAGAAGAAATCATCATGACACACCAGTGCGTTGGAATGCAATGATTCCTGACATTGATGACATAGGTCAGGCTCGGTTAACTCGCAGTAAAAAATAAAAAGTAATAGAATGGAAAGTCAATGTCAGAAATCGTTGCATTCCAACGCACTCTCGCGTTGTAGTACCTGCCCTAAGTCACCGGAAACTCAAGGCCATATCTTCCGCCAACCTACACATTTCAAATGTAATTAATACCATATCGATTCTACCAAAAAATAATAGTAATACTGATGACTGGTTTGTAAACATTTCGTTCCATTCGTTCAATCGTTTTAGATTGCATTACATTATAAATATACAACATCAATTACCATACAACATTAAAGGCGTAGGTAGCCTATAAAATAGGTTAAAGAACTAATATAACTAAGTCTGTGAGTGTAAACATTGTTTTAAAGAGATTAAATCAAACCTGATTAAATATCGCAATGTGGTTAAACGTGATATCTGTCGTAGCTCAACAACAAGAACTATAAAAACGTTATGCATGAATAACCACAAAAATTTATTTTGATATAAACACAGCAGTATAAACTTTCAGCCAGCCAGACATACGTATTATGACTAGCGCTCCTTTCGGCGTGGTTCCGAACCATCACCCTATAAATCATAAATCTGTTATAAATCGTAACTCCAGTTGCCAGGCTTAACAAGTGTTCCTATTTCACAGTTCAATGATTATTTGACATGGCTTGTAGTCTGGAATAAAAATTAAACCTGGTAGTCATAAGGTGTAGGTCAAAATAAGCCTAAAAATGTTAATGCACTTATTCTCATAACGAGAGCGAATTCCTCCTAGATGTGTCGATGAATTTTCTCCAGTTTTTTTTAGTGCTTCTGAGATTCTAATCCAATTATTTGCTTTTATTGTCTTATAAGAATATATTGTGATGTGAACGATAGTAAAATATATGCTTAGGATAAATGTGACGAATGACTCATTCTGGTTAATTGGCTCTACAATCAGCCTGTAATTTAACTATTTGTTTGCCTTACTACTACCTCCAGGAGCATTCTTTCGATAACAATAACGGCAAGGCAACGTAAATATACCTTTCTCTAAATAACATGATCTGACTACATGTATTAGAACAGAAAAGAAGATATTTTAAAAGATAAACTAAATATATGTTTAAATGCACTCTTTCGTTATCGAAACCTTGTTTCTTTTAATCTTGCAAAAGTGCTATACAAATTTGAGTACCATTGACACATAAGGTGTGTCAGTTTCCTGCCATTGTTGGTTTGAACTACCAACAATACTTCTTTATCAGTTGTATTAGCTCTGAGAGCCAAATCAGCTTGGCGGATTTTAAGTGCGAAGAAGTGCTTCAAGTTAACAATAGTTGTCAGTTTTGATTTAGAATGTGTCAAAAGTGTCTAACATCTCAAAAACAAATTATGCTCTAACCTAATTATCCGTAGCCTAACATATCAGTGTTGTGAAGGAAACAGGATGTTTCCGGACCTTTGCCATTGTTCAGTGATAAAAAATAAGTAAAATGTTTGCTTACTCTGTAAAGCAAATAGTGTAATTCCTAAATTAAAGTTATGTTTTCTTTTTTAGCACGTTTTAATAAAACGTTATACAATTTTCAATCTTCCTTTTAATTGGTTTTGAGAACTCGGTCCTTGGCACTCTACAAGTCAATTTGAGTTTGCAATACTACCATATAGTAGGGCAGCTCCATATTGGTGTAAATTTTTTAAAAGAATTTCTTAGTGAGAAACGCTCATTAGGAAGTGTGGATTGAATGTTAAAACGTTGGACTGCAAATCAATAATAACCTACCTTTGGTGTAAAGATATTCATACGAGAATGTTATTCGATCATTAAACAATTCCCAAAACATCTAGAATATATATCATCGTCATCGAGAAAAACATCCATCTTAGAATCCTTTATCCCCGACTTTATTTTTTTTTTTGTGCAAATATTAACCTCAAAAGGATTATCATCTGGTATTGCTTATCCTTATGGATTTTGTTTATCTGGGTGGTAAAAAATCTGTAAGCGTTTTGAATTCATTGCTAGTTATTGGATAAAATATCTTCCTCCGTAATATTTTGGAGAATTGGAACTATTTTGTTTCCCTCAACCAGACTCAGAAGCTCAGGATCTCTTACAAGCCTTTGGTTACCTTTTCTTCAATGGCAAGAATTTCCCTACCATTCTACTCTGAATTTAGTTTAAGAAACTGGAAAAATATTCCATGCCACAACTCGAAAATTGGAATGTTTTACATTTTCCCCATCCCTAGATCAGGGTTGCTGCTGCCATTATTGTGGTTCACTTTATATTACTCTACATTAAAATTCATTTAAAACAACGCACCACAAGGTAGAATTATACTTTTGGATTTTTTTAAATCAAAATTTGGACTAAATAAATATAATCTAATATAGAAGGGAGGCCTTGTTTTCAATTATCATATTTAAATCTCTAATAGTTTCAAAATTGCGGCCAAAACACAGTTTTTCTGTTTCTCCTAAAAACAATATTACAGATTAAATTAAAAGGCATTACAATTAGGAATTACAACAAACTAATGTAAAAAAGCCAACCATAACTCAATCATTACACATTAATTTTTATCATAACCATTATTAGCTTACATTACACCTATTCAGGAATACAGGTAAGGTTATACTGTATCCTGAGGAATACATAATAAACACGCGTTAGCTTCTACGAGAGGCATTTATTATTTATTTACCAAGTAAGGAAATTATGTTTTGTAAAATTAAATTTATATATAATTTAAGGAAAGAACATCTTTTAATATTTTTTCTCCAAAAAATTCAAGCATTTCTCTAAATAATAACATGTTACTCCCTAAACCTATAACTCGTACATTATATTCTAAAATGTTTCCATTTTTTAGCTATTTTCATTTGAGTCTGATTGGAAAATATTTTCTTAACTTGTAGTAAAGGGGTTACATCCAAAACTTGTACTCTACTAGCAGTTACCCTCGGCTTTGCACGCAATTTCGTAGGCTTTGCACATGCATGAGCACTCCTGGTTCGAGTGAATTATGTTCCCGATTGTTGTCGCGATCGAGAAAACAAGTCTGAAAGAGTTTATTAATGGACATTTTAATTTACTTCGGTCTTAGTTTTTAGTTAGTTGATTTGGCCTTGTTTCCCAATCAAGAAATGTGTGTGTGTGTGTGTGTGTGTGTGTGTGTGTGTGTGTGTGTGTGTGTGTGTGTGTGTGTGTGTGTGTGTGTGTGTGTGTGTGTGTGTGTGTGTGTGTGTGTGTGTGTGTGTGTGTGTGTGTGTGTGTGTGTGTGTGTGTGTGTGTGTGTGTGTGTGTGTGTGTGTGTGTGTGTGTGTGTGTGTGTGTGTGTGTGTGTGTGTGTGTGTGTGTGTGTGTGTGTGTGTGTGTGTGTGTGTGTGTGTGTGTGTGTGTGTGTGTGTGTGTGTGTGTGTGTGTGTGTGTGTGTGTGTGTGTGTGTGTGTGTGTGTGTGTGTGTGTGTGTGTGTGTGTGTGTGTGTGTGTGTGTGTGTGATATTATATTAGACATGCACAGATCGTATATTTGTAGAGTTGCCTGAAGATGAAAAGATTTGAAAAGTAGTGTTTTTATTAATATTTAGTAATATTTAAAGAATTTTCCAATTGCTCCAAGAGTCTACAACTAAGATAGGGGTTATAACAGTATGTAAATTTATAGTACAAGTTAGATAGTAACTTTTCCTTTTGTATTTAATACATAATATTTACTAAAATAAAGATAAAAGTATATGCTTACTAAAACTTTTAATGTTTTATCTGGATAATTTCTTACTCCCCTCAACAGCGGTTACAAAACCGGTTGAAATCAGAAGTGCTATTACTATCAAGCTTACTCTGTGTATTTACACTTCAAATGTTAACATATTGAAAATAGCTGTTAAATAAATTAAACATATGGTTGTGTTGTCATAAAATAATGTTTACACAGAACAGAGAATCATATTTTACAGACTTTCAGTTTACATACAAATTTGGGATATTTTGCTACTTTAGAGACTAGTGGCACGAAGCCCGGAGGGATTTTAGAAATGAGAATAGACGTATACCAAGAATAGAATGGCCATGTAATATTTTAGCACAATCGTTAAAGCAAAAAAAACCAAGAAAGCCAATTTTGCATTTTAATATTAGGATAATACAGAAAAATAAGGGTGTCCTTTAACATCTGTTTGAGAAAAGTCTGATAAATCATTTGTTTTTAGAATGCTAAATATACGTTTACGGATATGTTTGTTTACTACAGCCTTACATTGTAAACAGATATTGAAGTCTAAAATTGTAGTCTTTGTGCTTTTTATAGAATAAATTGCTCTCGGAATAAATACCGGATATAAATATCCGGTTAACGTTAATACTGTTCTAAAAGGATTCTCACTTTAAATATGCACTGGCACATTCTTTGGGTGATTAAAAGTTAAACATTTGTTCTTAAAAATCTTAAATTCCACGTATATCACCATTTACCTCTTTGTAATTGAACCTTTTACCTGTTGTACATCTTAATATAATACAATGCGTTGTGTCGTACTTTGTGAATACTAGGGTTAAGGTTAAAAAGAGTGAGGGGTTTGAAACTAAATGACATAATGTCATGCAATAGTTGTATTTTCATATCGTTATGGCGTAATTTAATATAAAGATTAGAGATCACACGGACAATTCAGATAATTGTGCACGACTTGTGCCGGTGCTAATAATATACGTACGTAGGTTGAGTATTCACTGTCATTCACTGTGAATGAAATCCTAAATTTATTGTATCTTCTAAGGTACACAAGAGAGAGATGCATCACTTTGATACATTGGGGTTCAAGAGAGGAATACGGAGTTAGCCGTAACTAAAAAGTTCACTTTTAGACTCGTTTTGAAGGTTAGAAGGTTTTGATATCAACATACCTGATAAAGTGCATCATGGTTAACCGAATTTCACAATTTTTACAACTACATTACGTCATTACATTGTAAAACAAGACCTTATAATCTGAGTTTTTGGAGGTGCCAATGTTACCGAATTTTACTCATCCGAGTTTTCAAAATGTTTTTATTTAATCATTGTAGCACAGAAAACCTGAACCTATGTGTTGTTCTTACGAGCGTTTCATTTAGCTTATTGGCAAATAAATAACCCTTCTGTCATTCGTTCTAGAAATCTTTGTATAATTCATTGTACAACATCTCATTAGGAAATTTGGCCAGATATCTAAAAATGTTATTTTTGTGTAGTGTCAGTACTTTAAATTGTTAGGAAGTTTATTAAAATTATATATTACACGATTACTTTAAGCCAAATGAAAATCGAACTTGTGGATATTTTACTATCCTTTGACCTTTAAATATCCATTGAGCCAAATGGTCCCTAGACCCATACGAGTTCGTAGATATTTTTAAGTTTTATTGTATGCTATTGTTTATTTATCACGCGAATTTGCTTAACCAAATTTATGTGAAATGCTTAGAAATACGAGTGACGCGTTATTTTTGAATAGATTATCCTTAGTTTTTCAACGTATGCATTTATACTTAGAAACCTTTTTATTTATTTATAATGCATTATTGTTTGTAGTTTTTTTAATGGGTTTGCTTTGCTCTTATTGGGTTTTGAGTACCCTCCAATTTGAAAATGTGTTTACATAAATCTAAGTCCGTTTGAGGAAAAAGGGTTCTTAGAGAACGTTTTCATTCTTTTATTTTAAATACTATTTTATTTTATTATACTACAAAGTAATGATGAAACATGGTTTATCTAAACGGAACAAAAATACAATTTTTAAATGTGTTTAGTACTATACTTAGATATAAAATTCATATTTTACTGTTATGATTCAATATGATTTAATTTTAAAGCTCATTTATAGTCCAGTAGAATTTTTCTTAATTTTAAGAATATGTATAATCGGGAAATATAAAATGTTAATTATTAGTTGTGTGCATTCTGTTTTCGTATCTAGCGTGGAATTGATGAAAATATATTTTTATTACTTGTTTTTTGGTTAAAATTTTGTACTGTCTATACTTACATTCTATTACTTAATGTATTCAAAATTTTTCCTATGTGGGTTTAGGGGCATATACAAATATTTTTAGTTTATTGTCTTATTTTGCACGTATAACAAACAGAATTTGTATTTTATTAGTTATTTTTACAAATTTTAAATTTTATTTTTGGTCATACGTTAAAATAATTATTATCAATCTTAATATTTATATACTAATAATTAAAAGGTGTGAGCAAACTTTCCCCGAAGTTACAACATTAAAAATTACATTTTTGGTTTAGGCGTTACATTTGAAAGTAAAAAGCAGAGACGACCACAGACATATCTACTTTTACAAACTAACCAGTGATTGAAGTGTCGCTATTGTGCGATGATCATAAAAGAGAAGCAAACATTCTGAGGAGTTCGAGAGGTAGCGTGAAGTGTGACGCTATCCTCAGGAAGATATTATCGAATTGATCTAATCAAGAGCATAAGTGTTTCCCCACTTGAAAAGCACTCGCTAGACAATGAGAAGTCCCCTATATAAGGAGGCGGAGAACGGTTGAGAATTCAGTAAATACTTTTGGTCCATATCGATCACCAATACTTAACATGGACAGCTGTTATCATCTCATGCTGGCCTTAGCATGTTTCCTGCTGGTGAGTTTAGTATGACTTAGTATCACTGGAGCGGAGGTTTGGGGGGGGGGTTCAGACGGCTGTGGGACCCGGGTGAAGTGATAGGTCGGATTAGATTCCCAACTCTTCATTACAGCAATATCTACTTATGTGAAAGGCAACCCTTGGTCAAACTTAACAACATCTTTTAAGAAATACCAACTTTAAACGAAAGGATAATGTATGTTTTGTCCATTCTTGAGTAACTGTATAAAATCTGACGCATTTGACTGTTTCCCGATACTTACCTTTAAATGTATATAGTAAAATATTTTAAACTACCATATCAGGTTAATTTTAACTTCCATCACAATTTTTGAAAAATAAACTGTCGATTCTACTTATATTTAATATGTATTGCTTTGCTCTTTCTCAAATTTTAAATATTAACTTATACTTGCTTGAATTTAGATTGGATTCTCGCTTATATCCTGCACAAACATGTACAAGTACGTGCTATGTGTATAATACAAAAAAAAAAAGAAAAAAAAAAAAAGGAGTGGTTTAATTATGTTAATTTTATTTTGTACACTACGAGGAACATAATAAAACAAACAGCGATTCTAGATCGATTTGCGTAAATCAAAAATAAAATATTTAAATCGTAGACTAGATATTGAGCTACAAGGGTGTTATGCAAATAGGCCTATTGCAGTACCTCATGTCAAAATTAGAAAATTTGAGCCAAAAAACCCTTTAGAAAGTTTATTACGCTTAAACCAGTCTGTAATTTTAAACATTATCATTAACAACATTAACTAAGAATAAATGTCTCAACACAAACAGTGTTACAAAGTGTTAAGTTATAATATAATCTTGTTTATCTGGAAGCTGGTAAATAACTCAGTGAACTAAAAACAAATTGAAATAGTCTGTTTAAGTTTAAAGCAACTAATTTCTAAATTGTTGGAAATGTATAGAGAAAACTAACTGTCTCACACTTGACGAAGACGGTAGATTTCAATATTTGAAACGAAGTGTTATACATTTTGTAACATAATGACAAGTGTCTGAAATACTATTATCCTTCCAAAATTTATAGAGTTGTACTCGTATTAAATCTTGTATTTCCTATCGAGATCTGTGGATCTTTTCCACAGATCTCGATAACTGTCCGTAACTGTCCTAAAGCCGTATGGCAGTTACGGCTTTAGGAGGTGAAATGCACTGACGACATTAACTGTAGCCTTTTCGTTCAAACACCTTCTTGTCTTTGGTGGATTCCTAACATTCTTTAAGTTAGTAGGAATATTTACGTTACTAAATGTTATACTCTATAATCTACCAACATCATTTCAGTGGTAGTCAGGGATGAAAATCGAACTTTTGAGATTATGGTTCAATGCCTTCTTGATCGACTTGCTGCGTCAGGGTTGTCTTAGTAATGGCTACGGCCCATGTGTTACCTCGTTAAAAGAGGGGTCGTGGTTGTGTCAATTTCATTGTTATATGTAAAGTAAAGTAAAGATGTCTTATTTTACCAGGCGATGTTAGGGCTAAGAAGCCTTTTTAACACTTAACCTGGGTACCAACGGCTTAAAGGTGACTTCCGCACCACCACCAACGGCCGGGCAGGCGGGCTGCATGCAAGGACAGAATCGCTCAGCGGTCACCCATCCTAGCAGCAGCCACGCTCGACGCTGCTTGATCCGGTTATCTTGCGATAACCGCCCTACCCGTTGCACAGCGCCATTGGCCATATGTAACGGTAGCGAATGCTTTTCTCAACATGAGTCACTGCAATTGCTAAGTCTTGGCAAGTATTATTTCTAAGTATTTGGCATATTATGAATGCCAAATGAATTTCAGAATACGTGTTAAGCAACTGCGAGCGGGTTCGATTTGTACTTACTTGGCAGTGGCCAGTTTATCGTACGCGCTGTGATATGAGACAGAATCATCCCGCTTCGTCGCATTTTTATGTGCTCAGAAATGTTTGAAATGTACACAATCAGTATCGTCAGGTTATTTTATCGATAGTAAAATATCATAAACCATAATCTGACCCACGTAATAAATAACTTCGTGAAAATCTACTGTAAAATCAGGCTCTATAACAGACTTATGAACATTTTGTATTCTTTTTTCAACGAAATAAAATTAATGCAGAAAAAAATTAAAGCCCGCTTTGAGCGGCGTAAGATGTTTGGTCTGAGTTGCTGATAGCGCAAGTTGAAATCCAGCTTGCGGCCGTTGCACTTGTTATCAGTACCAACACCTTATATTGTAACGACTCTCTTCCGTATTCTGCTGGATGAAGTCCTCTCTTAGGATACTGGCTCAACATTTTTTAATGAATTTATATTCTAACTTTAAGGGATGATTAGAACAATAATACCATTATTCAAACTCATGTATTATTATATTAAACATATGAGAGATCAATCTTTTAGGTAGTTGTAAATAAATGTATCAATTTATTTTGTATATCGTATTAGACATTGTGTGAGGCCAGAAAGCCACTAACCTGTTATTTTTAAATTATTGATTTTACTATTTATATACGTCATTAAATATCCTAGTAATACTCCTTGTGGTGGAACTGTACTTTTAATTACTAAATCCTGTTAATTTTTATAATATATTATACGTATTCATATTTTTATGGACGTTACAATTAACTTAAGTTGTATACTACAAAATTCAATTTACATGTTTAGTAATACTGATTATTTTATAGACTTTATATTGATAAATTGTTCTCATTTTATTTATTAACAATATTTTCATTAGGTGACCGTCGCTAATGGAAGAAGCATGTACAAGTTCAATCATAAAAACATAAATATACGTACACAAGGAACGTACTCAGAAAAGCCAGCGGCGGCCTTTCTAGACGGTATTTCAGAGAAAAACTATCGATTGGACGAATATGAAACATCGGACGCTAATTTATTCGAAGATGAAGCAACTGAAAATCCCACCTCGGATAAAGGCTTCTTCAACGAAGATGAAGAAACAACTGAAAATCCCACCTCGGATAAAGGCTTCTTCAACGAAGATGGAGAAACAACTGAAAATCCCACCTCGGATAAAGGCTTCTTCAACGAAGATGGAGAAACAACTGAAAATCCCACCTCGGATAAAGGCTTCTTCAACGAAGATGGAGAAACAACTGAAAATCCCACCTCGGATAAAGGCTTCTTCAACGAAGATGGAGAAACAACTGAAGATCCCACCTCGGATAAAGGCTTCTTCAACGAAGATGAAGAAACAACTGAAAATCCCACCTCGGATAAAGGCTTCTTCAACGAAGATGGAGAAACAACTGAAAATCCCACCTCGGATAAAGGCTTCTTCAACGAAGATGAAGAAACAACAGAAAATCCCAACCTCGGATAAAGGCTTCTTCAACGAAGATGAAGAAACAACTGAAAATCCCACCTCGGATAAAGGCTTCTTCAACGAAGATGGAGAAACGACAGAAAATCCAACCTCGGATAATGCGTTATACAACAATTAATAGAAAAAATAAATGTCATCCCTATTGACTGTTTCAACTATTTGATCCTGCATTTGTAAAAATAAGCATTCCATTGTTGGTATTGTGTATATTTATATCACAGAGTAAGGAATAATATTAATACAGAGTAGTAACTGATTAATAATGTGATTTGATTATAACAGAATACTAAACTGTTCGTATCTGGACAGAGCTTAAAACCTATACGGCACAATGGTGTAGTTGTCAGCACTCCTTCATGTCAGTAAGATAAGTGATGAGTTTGTAAAATATATATATTTATATAATAACAATTATTGGACTTCTTGGTATAAATTTCCTTTAATATATCGGCTTTTCCGAATATTAATACAATAATACAGAATACAGAATAAATACAATTCTGCATTTATACACCCGAAGTGAATATATATATCTAAGTTAAACTAATCTATTAAGTTAAACATTTATGACTTCAATTTCAGCCGATTATTACATTTAAAAGCTGAAATTACTAGATTATTGTTGCTTACATTTATAATTGCTGGAGTTTATAAAACAATGCCATGTACAGTAAGAACAATTTTAATTGTCAAATTGTACTGTACACTACAGTACATAAACAAATTAAATTAAATTAGTTGTTTTTGGGAGTGGTCTTAGACGTTGGCCTTTGTGTCTGAGTTAGAGATAGCGCAGGTTCAAATCCTGTCTGTGACCGTTGCACTTTTTATCAGTACCATCGACCTTGTACTGTATTGACTCTCCTCCTTATTCTGTTTGATAAGATCCTCGCATAGGCCAGTGGCCCATAAGGCAGAATAAGGCTCAAAAAGGGATTGGCCTCTCCTTTTTATAAAAAAAATTAAGTTAAAACATTTACTGAATTTAAATAACTTTTATAGCGTTTGTACAAAATGACAACGATAAGCGAGTAATCCTGTATATGTTTAATTATTGTAACCACTATTTTTTTTTTATTTCTAATCTAGAAAGCCTATGCTCTATATTAAACTTGGTAGTAGCAACATTTCTGACTTCAATCTTAAGACCACTGTTGAGAACGGAGATAAGAAATATTAACTGTCCAGAACTTGGTCAGCATTGTAATTCAGATACCAAAGAAAAATTACAATCTGGCTGTTAATATTAGTTTAAAGACAGTTGGGAAACCCATCTTAGTTGCAATTTGAATTAATTCGGTTTCTAAGAGCTGCGTATTCTTGATTGTCAAAAACGACTATGGCACAAAAAGTATTAAGACTGGAGTATATTATAATCGGCATAAATATACAACTTTTGACATATTTTATTGATTGAACATGGCATACTTGACATTGGCGTCAGAAATACTCGTATATTTCACTCGAACCAAAAGTCTTCATACAGGTACAAAGCCTAAGAAATTGTGTGAGAATCCGCGGGTAACTGCAAGGAGTTTACATAAGATTTATTACTTATTTTGATCTTAAAAATTAAAACTGAAGAACAATAGAGTATTTTATCGACAACCAATAATCGCGAATATACAATGTTACAAATCATGGCAACAACCATAATATCTAATATATGCTCTAATATCTTTTCCAATTACTAATATATCTATTAAGTGTTTATATACTATATATACTATACTACTTATACTATTTATATACTATAAATTACTTAGGATAGTATTAGTTTAATAGGATAATAAATCACATGGAATTTCAAATTTTATTCCTGTCCCGACATGTTATTGCTGTTCTCGATCAGTCTTTATATGGAAATACAAGCTTGAATACACCATAATGGGCTCCTAATTTTATTGTGTTTTAAATTGGGCTAGCTATTTAAAATCTAACAAAAATAATTCCTTACTTCCACAACCAATTTTTAATTCTGAAGTTAAGTTCTGTTTGGATGGATGACCTTGATGTGACCTCTTGTCCCTAATCTTTTATCCAAGCTAAACTCAGATCATTATTTACTAGTTTCTAAATATTCTGTGTCTTAACCGAGAATGGAACCCAAGAGATGGGGTTAATCAAATTTTCAAGCCCCACTTCAATTAATTTGTAAATTTTTTATGATTAGTTGTGTTCTATTTAAAGGTTTAGTAATATACATCATTGATTAAAACATTACTGAGATTCTCAGTTATCTGCACTTTTATTATTTAAGTTAATAAGAAAATTTATTAAAATATGCCATTAAATCTCTAAAAAGTAAAGTAAATCCACCAATCAATTCCCTCATTCCTTAATAAAATATTGTAGATTGACCCAACCATATAATATATAAATGATAAATGCAAATGCCATACAAATGTGTTAAAAGTGTGGCTGTTATAGTTTGCAGGTGAGTGGTTTGAAAAAATGAACATATTTATGTACAAATAATTCTTTTATACCCCCTCAGCACGTGTCACAGAGGTCAGATCTGACACATTCCAACAAACATAGGTCATGGGATAAGTATCCTAATATACCATACGAGGTCTTGGGATACGTATCTCTAATACCATAAGAGGTCTTGGTATAAGTATACCTAATACACTACGATGTCTTGGGATAAGTATACCTAATACACTACGATGTCTTGGGATAAGTATACCTAATACACTACGATGTCTTGGGATAAGCATACCTAATACACTACGATGTCTTGGTATAAGTATACCTAATACACTACGATGTCTTGGTATAAGTATACCTAATACACTACGATGTCTTGGGATAAGTATCCCTAGTACACTACGATGTCTTGGTATAAGTATACCTAATACACTACGATGTCTTGGGATAAGTATACCTAATACACTACGATGTCTTGGTATAAGTATACCTAATACACTACGATGTCTTGGTATAAGTATACCTAATACACTACGATGTCTTGGGATAAGTATACCTAATACACTACGATGTCTTGGTATAAGTATACCTAATACACTACGATGTCTTGGGATAAGTATCCCTAGTACACTACGATGTCTTGGTATAAGTATACCTAATACACTACGATGTCTTGGGATAAGTATACCTAATACACTACGATGTCTTGGTATAAGTATACCTAATACACTACTATGTCTTGGTATAAGTATACCTAATACACTACGATGTCTTGGGATAAGTATCCCTAGTACACTACGATGTCTTGGTATAAGTATACCTAATACACTACGATGTCTTGGGATAAGTATACCTAATACACTACGATGTCTTGGGATAAGTATACCTAATACACTACGATGTCTTGGTATAAGTATACCTAATACACTACGATGTCTTGGGATAAGTATACCTAATACACTACGATGTCTTGGGATAAGTATACCTAATACACTACGATGTCTTGGGATAAGTATACCTAATACACTACGATGTCTTGGGATAAGTATACCTAATACACTACGATGTCTTGGGATAAGTATACCTAATACACTACGATGTCTTGGGATAAGTATACCTAATACACTACGATGTCTTGGGATAAGTATACCTAATACACTACGATGTCTTGGTATAAGTATACCTAATACACTACGATGTCTTGGGATAAGTATACCTAATACACTACGATGTCTTGGTATAAGTATACCTAATACACTACGATGTCTTGGTATAAGTATACCTAATACACTACGATGTCTTGGGATAAGTATACCTAATACACTACGATGTCTTGGTATAAGTATACCTAATACACTACGATGTCTTGGGATAAGTATACCTAATACACTACGATGTCTTGGTATAAGTATACCTAATACACTACGATGTCTTGGGATAAGTATACCTAATACACTACGATGTCTTGGTATAAGTATACCTAATACACTACGATGTCTTGGGATAAGTATACCTAATACACTACGATGTCTTGGGTATAAGTATACCTAATACACTACGATGTCTTGGTATAAGTATACCTAATACACTACGATGTCTTGGGATAAGTATCCCTAGTACACTACGATGTCTTGGTATAAGTATACCTAATACACTACGATGTTTTGGGATAAGTATACCTAATACACTACGATGTCTTGGTATTGGTATAAGTATACCTAATACACTACGATGTCTTGGTATAAGTATACCTAATACACTACGATGTCTTGGGATAAGTATACCTAATACACTACGATGTCTTGGTATAAGTATACCTAATACACTACGATGTCTTGGGATAAGTATACCTAATACACTACGATGTCTTGGGATAAGTATACCTAATACACTACGATGTCTTGGTATAAGTATACCTAATACACTACGATGTCTTGGGATAAGTATCCCTAGTACACTACGATGTCTTGGGATAAGTATACCTAATACACTACGATGTCGGGATAAGTATCCCTAGTACGCTGCAAGGTTTTGAAAAAATTATCCCTAATGTCCTAAGAGGTCTGCCAGAACAAACTCAATAGCTTCTACGTTTTAAAACAAAAATCTGACTTTTCCAAAATTTGGTGAAGGGCTATTGTAAGTTTCAAATGTTTCATCAAAAAATAAGTTACACTTTTAGAATCCTCTGTTATCGATTTTAATAACGTTTTAACTAAAATAAAATAATAATAATACGCCTCATTAATGACGGAAATAATTGTTTATGCGTCTTTAAAAATTCTTAAAACTCGAATATCTATGTTTTTAATAAAAAATCCCTAACACCAATATAATATTATTTCCATTTTACTTACAAAGATTTTAGTGCAATAATTTTTGTAAAATGCACATTTTAGAGCATGTTATAGTCTGTCTGCACTTACCAAACTGCCCAATGACTCGTGGATACGAGGTACCTGTGTGATATTCTCGACTTCAAGTTCCATACCTCGTCATTTAAAAATAAGCATGTACATAAAAATATTCAGTATGTTCACTTACCTACTTACTACAATTATATCTTTGTTATAATGACTAGCGTCATTCCTCATATTTTTGTCGTTCAAAACTGTTTATTTTTACTAATAATTGTTGTTATCATGTTTAAAGTTGTTGTTATTATTCCAAGTATTGAAGTTTGTATACTCGTATTATTAATATATAGAAGTTTAATCTATTATATCTCCTCTATTTATTGTAAAGTGTTCAAAAATGGGTTATCGTTGGAATACATTTTTATGTGATCTTCCAAAGCGTAGAAAATTCCAGATGTTCATAGGAACAAATAATATTTATATCTGTTAGGAAATTATTTATGTTTAAAATAACTAACTTAGTTGATGTCTAGAGTTATTTCTAACATTGTCATTTTTATTTATTTGTTCTTAAATGGATTAAACAAAGTTACGTTAACATGAGACATATCATTACTAATATTCTAATTTCAAATATTATACCTATCTCAATTGTTTTCATGAAATGAGTATCAATATAACAAAACATAATCACTTGTGGCCCTAACTGGTTAAAAACTCAATTAAATGTGTGTACTGTCATATTGTATCTTCGACGTGGTCATAGTTAAATCTAATTATCTTTTATTTTATTTCAGTTAATATTGTACCTCAGATATGTTTACATTACAAATTAATTTCATTGCCATGACGTTCTATCACTGAAGGTACCGTGGCTGAACCATCGATAGTAATACAATCTGTTGAATTCCGTTAACTGCCACCAATTTGTTTTCCCTATGCTGCTTTAATTACTGGAATATAAGTGTAAACTGTGAAAAACAGTCTGTATGACTTTTTAAAAGTATTTCTAGTTTTCAAACCGGTAAAGAGTAATGCCTCTGGCTGTCATTGCTGGCAACGGAAGCGTTTTCGGTGCTGCCTCGCATTGCTGGCAACGGAAGCGTCTTCTGTGCTGCCTCGCATTGCTGGCAACGAGCGAAAAATCTTCTGATATAGGATCTAACAGATAACATATAAAAATTCTAGAGGGTTTGATTACGAATTTCCGAGAAACCTAACAAGTATTGTAATATTATTATCAAATTAGAATATTCTTGTAAATAGTTTCAGTTTTGTGGTTAGATAACGAAATGTAAACATAACATTTTACCGATAGAAGTAAATAAGCATGATATAATTTTAATTTTTAGAAAAGTTTCAATTATTTAGGTTCTACTACGTTTTAGTTAACTGGTTATTACATTCTTAATTCATAAATTGTAAATTTCGTGGTAAAATTTCATTCAGATTACTTTAACAACTTTAAATATTAAGGTTTATTAAACAGTTAAAGTAATAGTAATATGTTAAAACAAATTTGTTATAGTAACGATAAATTGACAAATGAAATTAATTTACAAGGCTGTTTAGAAACAAATGCAATTACGGTTTGAAGGCCTTTGTTTTGCTATGACATTGCAGGTACATAATATTGCAGGCGTTTTAACGTAACAGATAATCACGAATCGAATACATAATAAAATATTTAAAGGTTTTCGCTGACCTTAATTTTAATTAACGTATTATCACTAAACTTGAAGAACTTTAAAACAATGATGAACAAAAATTAAATTATACTAAAACATTTTGGTAACGGTCTAATTTAGAGATTCTTTAGACATTGTCGCGTCGGTTTAAATATATCGTCTGCCATTGTACTTTTTAATTAAGTGGAGGCGCTCATCCTTATCTTAAAAAATTAAACGTTCTCTCTTGCTCTTTGTTGATTTCCAGGAACTCCTTAATAGTCAGGATAGCATCCAATGACTCTATATTGATGTAATTATATTAGGAACATATAAAACTTACGTTTATTAAAGGTAGTTGTTATATAATACAGGACTTGTATCAAATACATAACTTGACCTTTACTGTTAATTAAGATTTTTACTGGTTCACGTAAAAGCTTTCTTCTCTTTTTCTCTTATTGATATAGTTTCCTCTTAAGAGCAGGTTGTAGTAAAATAACGTGGAATTTGTCCCCATAGCACCAATTTAAATCCCATGAAATTTTACACCCTTGTTTTTTTATCTCAGCGTTATGAGTGGTGTCTAATTTAAAGGTACAAATAATAAGTATTCAAAAGCTCCTTTTCGGAAAGCATGAGATTATTAAATATTTAAAAGGTAAAGTAAAAATTTTTAATATTTCGTTACACAAATGAAATTCAGTTACAAACCCGTTTCCAAGCAATTGCTGTAGCGGTTTGAAGGCCTTTCGTTTTACTATCGTACTGCAGGTAGAAAGTATATAGAAAGCTATATAGTAAATATAGGATAACAGATATCGAAAAACCTAGTAAAAAATATCTGGACTAAAAATGTAGTTTAACATTGTTCTTATAGGCCACACACATGATGGCCTACAACCACATCACATCACACATGTTCTACAACCATGATGGCCACTATAACAGCTCTTAAGGTGAGAAATTGCTTCGAAATACAATTTTCCTGTTAAAACCGTACATCCATGCTAAATTGAAAATTAAAATTCGAAATCTAACTAGACTTTCTGGAAAAACCAATAGACTGTTATTCTTTCAACCACCTTTGTCAAAAATTGAGTTTTAATATAGGAAAAACTGGTCCTTTTGAATACTTAGAAATTACTAATTGTCTTCATGTATGTCTTACTTTTATATATTTATATACTATAATCGAATTACATTTATGTGTAGTTTGAAGAAAATATACTTTTAGAGACTAGCAAGTATGCAGTCAATACGGTCAACAAAGTGTAATTTTGCCAGTTTTATGGTGTTGTAACTCCTAGGACTTTGGAATTAGTTTGTAATGTCCCAAAGAGTAACTTTTATGAATTTTGAAGAAAACTTAATATATAGTTCTCATAAAAACAAAAAATGTAGTTATGTGAGGCTCAAGGTGAGGAAACTGTGTTTAATTTTTCGGTTACACCTACTTACATTTCAATGGGTGAAAAAAGTTTTTATATCTGATGATTAGGAATATTTATTTTCCCAAAGTTGTAGGAAATCGTCTGTAATAGATTTCCTTTTCATAACAGTTTTTCCAGTCCATTCATTGAGCTAGAAAACGGGAGCAACACATTACTTACTATAATGCAGTATAGTGCACTTATAGTACAGTATAGTTCCCGCTCCACCGAAATGTATGCGCGCGCCACCGCATCGTATCGTAACTACTTGTATTACGGCTACGTCGTGTTGTAAATTTTATATTAAGATCATTTAAATTTAAATATAATTAGCATAATAACTGTTCTAAATAGGATATGAAATTATTTTTATGCTAACAAGTATAATCCTTTGAATATGAACAATAATATTCAATATTAATACTATTTTAAAGTTTTGCCAATTTAAATGTGGAAGAAACCAGGTTTTGATCAGAAAAATATAGAATAAACACGTATGTGTCAAAAATTACGTTACTCCCTCGTTAGAGGCTCCTCATATACTATATGCCAATATTACACGTCTTACTTTAAGAGTTATTCAACTAACAATTTTAGGAAGCTAACGGTATTTATAATGTGCCCTAAATTATTAGACCCGTGATTTCTATTTCACATAACACTTTCTACACACAACGAGATCTATATAAGCTACAACACACAATTACAGTGTTACCTGTGCCTAACAGCGCGGAACTTTAGTGAGAGCTTACATACTATGACTAGCTCTTTGGGTGACCCTATGACGATCTGTCGCCGCCAAGTAATTTCAGGCTTGTTGCGGAACATTAGTGAGAGCTTACATACTTTGACTAGTTCTTTGGATGACACGGTGACGATCTGTCGCCGCCAAGTAATTTCAGGCTTGTTGCGGAACATTAGTGAGAGCTTACATACTTTGACTAGTTCTTTGGGTGACACTGTGACGATCTGTCGCCGCCAAGTAATTTCAGGCTTGTTGCGGAACATTAGTGAGAGCTTACATACTTTGACTAGTTCTTTGGATGACACGGTGACGATCTGTCGCCGCCAAGTAATTTCAGGCTTGTTGCGGAACATTAGTGAGAGCTTACATACTTTGACTAGTTCTTTGGATGACACGGTGACGATCTGTCGCCGCCAAGTAATTTCAGGCTTGTTGCGGAACATTAGTGAGAGCTTACATACTTTGACTAGTTCTTTGGGTGACACGGTGACGATCTCTCGCCGCCAAGTACGAGTTGTTTCAGGCTTGCTGCGGAACATTAGTGAGAGCTTACATACTTTGACTAGTTCTTTGGATGACACGGTGACGATCTGTCGCCGCCAAGTAATTTCAGGCTTGTTGCGGAACATTAGTGAGAGCTTACATACTTTGACTAGTTCTTTGGATGACACGGTGACGATCTGTCGCCGCCAAGTAATTTCAGGCTTGTTGCGGAACATTAGTGAGAGCTTACATACTTTGACTAGTTCTTTGGGTGACACGGTGACGATCTCTCGCCGCCAAGTACGAGTTATTTCAGGCTTGCTGCGGAACATTAGTGAGAGCTTACATACTTTGACTAGTTCTTTGGGTGACACGGTGACGATCTGTCGCCGCCAAGTAATTTCAGGCTTGTTGCGGAACATTAGTGAGAGCTTACATACTTTGACTAGTTCTTTGGATGACACGGTGACGATCTGTCGCCGCCAAGTAATTTCAGGCTTGTTGCGGAACATTAGTGAGAGCTTACATACTTTGACTAGTTCTTTGGGTGACACTGTGACGATCTGTCGCCGCTAAGTAATTTCAGGCTTGTTGCGGAACATTAGTGAGAGCTTACATACTTTGACTAGTTCTTTGGGTGACACTGTGACGATCTGTCGCATCCAAGTAATTTCAGGCTTGCTGCGGATCATGCTTAGTTGTTTGATGTCGTACGTTGTCGGTGGGTTTGCCAGCGTCCATTTATACTTTTTATCCCGGTTGAAATCAACTTGAGCTGTGGAAATAACAAAAACAAAACAAAAGTAGTTGTTTTACTTCTTTATGTCCTTCGTCTTTATTAGTGCCAGTGAATTGTACGGCGTAATTTTGATTTACTTTTTACTTCTGCTATAAATATTTATTTATGTTTAGTTATTCATAAGTGTTTTGTTAACATTAAGCCTATTATAATATGGTGAAAGAAAGTATTTGATCTGTCTTGGAATCTGATGTTTTTATTTGTAAGTGTATCTTGTTTTACTGTCATATACAGGTAGTTATTGGTGTTGATATTCCTTTAAAGCTTTACGATGTCGACCTTCTTATAATTACAGATTTATAACAAAATTGTTTTATTTGTATGTTTATATGCTATAGATAACACATATACAGTTCCGACATTAAAAATATTGTCAGTGTTCTATGGTTTAAATTTTATCAAATACAGATTTTTATTTTTACAGAAACAAGGTTTTAGTTAAAAAATCAACAGAATGTTTTGACACCAAATAAGTTACGTTACTATCAGTGTAGATTGACCTATACAATTTTTAGTAAAATACTACATAGTAACCTGTGTTATCTTTGGAACTTTTGGGACGTAAACATATATTTATTTGAAGTGAAGAAACTTTGCGACATGGAATATTTTTACGTGGCATTGAAAGTGCTATAACGCGCAGTGCTGCTACATAGAAGTGAAACAGCCAGCAATTCTCGACCTTAATACCCGCCTAACAATAGCTCGGCTGATTTGGTCAGCGGTATTAGCTTTTGATGACCAGTGTTATGTTGGTACATAGACTACTATTATCCTAGGATTACATTCATTCTTTCCATAACAGGCTTCTCGAAATAAAAGAACCCCGTCTGTTATTTATTTCGGTTTTTCGTATGTAGGAGTACTTATTGTTTGAATAAATTATATATCCGGAGGTTTACAGTATAACATGTTGTTGTCACATATAATACATAGGAGAGACAAAGAAAATGTTTTAACAACATAAAGAAAACAAGAGAAAAAGAGTTTAAAGCTTGTTTTCGACGATGGAAGGATTATGAAGGAAACAGGATTTCCCTGGTAATTGCTAAAATATTTGCTATAAGATCTAAATTAACTTTTTACCATTCTAAAATCCCCCCACATGTTTGGCCTTCCCAAAATCCACAAACTTCATCACTCTCCGGTCCATAGTTCTCGTGACTCACCTTGCAAGAAATTGTCCAATGACCTTATAGACATTTTAACACAATTGATTGGAAAAACGGACTCTTCATAAAAAATTCTAGGGATTTTGTACAGAAATCAAAATCCCTGAAGTTAATTGAAACTGACAAGCTAGTATGTGTTTACGTTGGAAGTCTATTTACAAATGTGCCATGTCCAGAAACTCTGGGAATCATGTAGTCACGCCTTAAAGAACACCAAATATTAAATGAAAGGACTGAACTTCCCGTATCAGCAATTATGGAACTTTACTAACTATTCACTACTTAATTATTTTATGTCAGAGGGTAAAATTTACCCTCGAGATGAAGGAATGGCAATGGGTGCTCCATAATGTCCTATTTTTGTGGAAATTTGAGTAAAATTTCTTGACTCGGTCCAACTCAAAGATTTGTTGCAGATTATTGTTTTTGACACTTAATTGAATGTTTTTTTTTTATCACATTATCAGTATTTATACTTCTATCCGCCTCTCAATGGATGTTGGAACTCCAAAACAAACTCCCTTAGTGGGTTGTGTGTGTAGCTATTTATAGATATGGATGTCCTTAAGAATAAGGTTTAAGAAAACACACACAGAGGAATAAACTATCAATCAATGAATTTATCATCTGTCAAAGGAGGAGCAGCCTACTCGTTATTTGACAAAGCAAAGAACTCAGATAAAAATGGACTAAAAAAAGAATTTAAGAAAATGGAATCGGATCTTAGACGCGATGTGTACCTTCAATCAGTAATAAAAAGTGGCGCAAATGTAACATAAGAATCACCCCTGAGTCAGTAAATCAGAATAGGAATAAATTTGCGCTTATGGAAATCCCTTATGTGCCTTTATTATTAGAAAAGATAGAAGGTTGCAAATCCATTGGAACCGCGTTTAAAAAACGTAAAACCCTTATACAAAGTCTCGTAGAAAGAAAACTCGTAAAAAATAGCACACAGGATTCCAAAAACTGGGTAAAAAAATATCAAATATAATAATTGTAATTGAGGAATATATATTTAAGACAAAAGACCATTAAACCTTAGGATAAAAGAACACAAAGAAAACACGAGAAAGAGGCTATCAGAAAAGTCTAAAATTGTACAATATTATTGTTCTGATGACCATCGTATGAATTGGAATGAAGCCATCTTAATACATGGTAACATCATTTCTATAAAAGGAAATTAATCGAGGCTTCATACATTAAATCAGCAGACCAACCGATCAGTCGAAATTAGACCGTTATGGTTGTCAATAAAAAAGAACCACATTTTGAGATTTGTAATAAACCAATGCGGAGTCGAAGTATGGTTTTGAGAAGTTCAATTAGAATGAATCAATAATAAAATGAGGCCTACTCCCGTTTCCTTTTTGCTGTCATCTTGTTTCTGATGTGACTATAAATGTAATATTGGCCTTTGGTCAGTTATGGTCAGTTGGCCGTTCAGTACAAACCTTCACCTGTATTCTTTGATTCAGTCTTATTAATATTGTATTTAAATTAAGTAAAAGTTTTAGTAATATTATGGATAAAGATGTCAAACAGCATGCATGTTGTGATTCCTGCCACAACGCAACACTCTGGTATGTTTTGTTTATTTTGACCTAGAGTATAGTTTATTAGTTATCCACCTGAGGAAGGGATCAGATTGTAGCCCTCGAAAAGTAGTGTTACTGAATTGTTGTATTACTTAACAATGGCAAATGTAATAATAAA
Organism: Homalodisca vitripennis; assembly: GCF_021130785.1. NCBI lineage: Eukaryota > Metazoa > Arthropoda > Insecta > Hemiptera > Cicadellidae > Homalodisca > Homalodisca vitripennis. Next base: position 65,652,199 of record NC_060210.1, read on the forward strand.
CACAATAATCGTGTTTCCTTTACGAGAAAGAAGCTGACCAAGAAGTTTAAAATTGCTCCTCACTGCTGAACTTAATATCTTCGTGGAAATTTGGATGGAGGTAATATAATATAAAAGGCACCTGAATGCTCCAAAAAGGAAATTATTCGAGCTTCATACGAGTACATGAAGTTAGTGAACCAACCATCAAATCAACCGTTAGTTGAAATTAGGCCGCTATAGTTGCCAATTCCGAGAAAAACAAATAGTCAAGCAGAATATATATTCCTAATATACTAAGGGAGTCACCGCGGGAACAAAAAACAAGCGTTTTCTAAGTTAGTAGTGTACCGCACACAGTAATAATAATAGTATTGTCTATCTTTTACGATAAATGTCAGTAGTGATGAAGAATGAATTTGTTCCAGATATTTTGTAACATTGCTTAAACATTTAATTCAATTAAATATATGTGCTAAAATATTTAGACTCCATTGACATTGACCCAAGGAACACTTAAAACAGAAGATTCGGGCGCTAATAAGCCTCAACCAGCCATTCCCTGCACCAAGCACAAAGTGCAATCTTTTTGTACTGATGAGGGTATCTATTGAAATTTGCTGATAAAATTTATATTGTAAATCTATTTATACTGTGAAGCGTAAAAAATTAATGTTTTACACTGTTCAATTTTTATATTGTTGTTTTATTTACTTATCCTCAACTGTGCCCTTAGCACGGTGGTGACCTTACCTTGCAGAAAAATATTTTTTTATAAGCACCTAAATGGCATAGCTCGAATCAAATAACATTTACTTATTCCACGTAAGAAAACACATTTTTTATTTCTTAAGTTAAAAATATAATTTGTCATAAACACACTGTGTTATCTTTATTACTGGTTCCTGTTATTTTTAAATGCAAGGTTTGATTTCATTATTATTGTGTGTGTGTCTTCACAAAAACTTTAATCTTAACAAAAATTGTTTTAATGTTCACATATTTCATTCAATATTTGTTGAAACTTTATGAACTATTTTAATACGAATACCTCTAAACATTTAGCATGTCCTAAGTTAATCCCCAGTAAAATTGAGAGCAATAAATTATCAGAACTTTCGAAAATTGTATTAAGTTAGATTCACTTGGTGCAAATGTCTAGAATAACCTATCTTTTACATCTCTGTCACAAACGCTTAGAAATCCGGTTTTATATAAAGAAATGCAATATTCTTCGTAGCCATTTACTTTCTGTAAAAAATATATTGAGTGTTATTATAAAATGTAAATAAAACTACTATCACAGGATAAAATGAACTTAAATTTTAGTACCTTTAAAAAATAACGTAAACTTAAACATGTTAAACTAAGTATTAGTATCAAAATCATTAGTTTGCTATTTGAGATCTAGTCTATCTTATTCTTACTTCAATTCAGAAATATTCCAGTTAATACTACGAACCGTCACAAACATTTTCTTGTATGTCATTTTAATATTTAATATGTATATGGTTGCTGTTGAGTTGTTTCTGTTGGACGATTAGATTTTCCCGAAAGCCCAGTTGTGGATTCTGCATTACAAGAACACAGAGAATTTTCTGGTCGCGGTTCAGTTGAAAGATTCGGTGTTCCCGAGAGTGGATTCTGAATTTTGTGCTGAAGAATTTTATGGTTGCTGTTGAGATCTTTCCGTTGGGTGATTAGATATTCCAAAATGTGCAGTTGTGGATTCCGCGTTTCGGGCTAAAGTATTTTCTCATTGCTGTTGAGATGATTCCGTTGGGCGATAGGATGTCCCAGAAAGTGAATAAACGAATTTTATTCCTCTTAATAAAAAAACATGGCAATGCATACGTTTAAGAAACTAAACTAACCACTTTAACAAGTTGTGTTACAAATGTTGTAAAAATGTGTTATATATTACAAAAAATAATCATTACAGTTTAGCATTATTTGAAAGTCTTTGTATCCGCCTAGTGTAACATCTGATGTTAAATAATTCTGTTCAAAAAAGTCCAGTTGTGGATTCTGCGTTTTGTGCTGATAAATTTTCTGGTTGCTGTTGAGATGTATCTGTTGGACGATTGGATGTTCCCGAAAGCCCAATTGTGGATTCTAGATTTTGTGATGAAGAATATTCTGGATGCTGTTCAGATGTTTCTGTTGGCCGATTGGATGTTTCCATAATCCCAGTTGTGGACTCTGCATTATGTGCTGATGAATTTTCTGGTTGCTGTTGAGATGTATCTGTTGGACTATTGGATGTTCCCGAAAGTCCAGTTGTGGATTCTGTATTATGTGCTGATGAATTTTCTGGTTGCTGTTGAGATGTATCTGTTGGACTATTGGATGTTCCCGAAAGTCCAGTTGTGGATTCTGTATTATGTGCTGATGAATTCTCTGGTTGCTGTTGAGATGTATCTGATGGACGATTGGATGTTCCCGAAAGCCCAAATGTGGATTCTGGAATTTGTGATGAAGAATATTCTGGTTGCTGTTGGGATGTTTCTGTTGGCCGATTGGATGTTTCCGAAATCCCAGTTGTGGATTCTGGATTTTGTGATGAAGGATATTCTGGTTGCTGTTGGGATGTTTCTGTTGGCCGATTGGATGTTCCAAAAATCCCAGTTGTGGACTCTGCATTATGTGCTGATGAATTTTCTGGTTGCTGTTGAGATGTATCTGATGGACGATTGGATGTTCCCGAGAGCCCAAATGTGGATTCTGAATTTTGTGATGAAGAATATTCTGGCTGCTGTTGGGATGTTTCTGTTGGCCGATTGGATGTTCCCAAAATCCCAGTTGTGGACTCTGCATTATGTGCTGATGGATTTTCTGGTTGCTGCTGAGATGTATCTGATGGACTATTGGATGTTCCCGAAAGCCCAATTGTGGATTCTGGATTTTGTGATGAAGAATATTCAGGTTGCTGTTGAGATGTTTCTGATGGAGGATTGGATGTTCCCGGAAGCCCAGTTGTGGATTCAGCATTATGTGCTGAAGAATGTTCTCGTTGTTGTTGAGATATGTCTGTTGGATAGTTGGATATCCCCGAAAGTCCGGTTGAAGAATATTTTGGTTGCTGTAAAGCATCTGTGGATGGGTTTGATTTCTCTGAAGATCCAGCTATGGATTCTGCACTTTTGGATAACAGATTCTTTTTTTGATATTGAGAATAATAAGTTGGGAATGTTAATGTCGTTTCAGCTTTTTTAATTGAGAAATTTAGCTGTTGCGATTTGGAATTTGAAATGAAAATGCTTGTTAACTTATCTTGTTCGGAATTTGTCAGTACAATATTTTTATGTAAAATGTTCTGATTGTTTATTTCTTCACTTTTTGGGATTGTACCAGCCTTCCTATGTTGCTGCTTTGTAGGTCTACCATAACAGGAATTTAGCTGAAAAAATAATACATTAAATTATTAGTTGATAATAAGCAAAGTTATAACAAGTTTTAAGGAAAAATACTGTCTTTTCTTGGGTTTACTGCTATAACTGATACTTTTTGCTTTTATAAATGAGCTCTCGTATAAATAATACAATGGGATTTCCGTGCATTCTGAAGATTTAAAGTGATATAAAACAAATTTTAAACACAAAGCATAGTTGCATCACAGAAATTCTTACTTGAAATATTTTGGTAATGTTACATTTATTACAGTTTATATATAACACTAGCGGGCCCGGCGCGCTTTGCTGCGCATTTCAATAATTTTTTGCAAAAGTTACCCGCGGCTTCGCACGCAATTTCCCGTTGAAAACAGTACACTATATTCACTTATTCTTTTTCTATCACATTCTAAACATTGCTGAGATAATTGATAGTCGTTCCATCGTGAGCCTCTTGGGCGCATTATGAAGGTATGTACCATATTCCTGCCTCTATCTAGCTGTTACCCACGGCTTCGCACGCAAATCTTAAGAACCGAAGTCCTTATATTACTTAGTAATTTTTTTTTTTTACTATAATAAATTTTAGATTAAATTAGTTATATCTCCGATGCCACGATTGAGCTTGCTTTGTTGTCTCGATCGAGAGAATATGTACACACGGAGTTTTTGAGAACCATACTTCTGTCAAAAAAAACAACTAAGGTTCATTTTATAACATTCTTTATATTTGTAGCCAACGTAAGATAGTAATTATGATATCTGCATTACTCTTCTGATCAAGCATGAGCATGGTTTATATTAAATAAATATTGCAGTTAAAGGTGAATTTTTACGTCAAATTTGAATTGTATTATCTGGATAGTAAAGTCTATGTTTAACAGTGATTGCAAAAACAGTTTAAACAAAATTTGTCGTTTCTCTTAAGCTTACTCTATGCTTTAAAACTATAAGTGTAATATATGTTTACAAAGAACAGCTGATGATTAAAAATTTGAAAAGACGTTAACATATGTTTGCTGCAATGCATTTCTTATGGGTATTTCTGTAACCAGTGGGGCGGAATCCTGAATCGGGAAAGGGATGGGCATAGCTTATAAACCTTCTCCGTGGAAAAATACATATACGTACAAATTTTCATCATGATCGGTCCAATAGTTCACGATTCCATAAAGGACAAACATACAAACATTCATTTTTTATATATATAGATATATTAAATAATACACAAAAACATTATTATTGTTACAAAATATTGCAAATGACATTTTGTAATACTTGTAGTTTAAAAAATATAGAAGAGATTCTATAAATTTTAGTAAAATTTTAATATCCATGACCGTTATTTTGAAAAATAGAGGACTGTTTAAATGTTTTCTTTGAGTTACATTTAATAAACGTGATAAATATGTACAACAAGATTTAGTTGTTTAATAACACTTCTATTTTAATACCCAGAATAATGCGTTATCCATGTTCACGCAAGAGCTACATTAAAGGGAAAATGGGTCCTTAATTTTACGATTGTAGGACTGTAGGTCCACGAGTGGTTTTGACGAAGTTAGCTGACGTTATTTTTCTCCAGGGTAGGACATTTAGCCCACGCCAACACCCGTGGACTAACTGTCCTACTTTTAAAAACTGACCTGGCCGTGCATTAGTTTTTCTACCTGTACTTATTCTTCATTCTGAACAGTGATGCTTTCACTACATTCGCACAACGTCTGCTAAGGCAGTAAATGTTAGCAACAGTTTACTGAAACCAAAACTCAAGCTATCATGTATGAAGTGGATTAGTAATTGGCATTATTGTCTATCTTAGTAATTCGGCATTATCCTAGTGATTGATAAACATCTTTAGTAATTTATATTAATTATTCCTTCTTTTATTCCATAGTTACTATAATACTGTATATGCGAGTAGACACGTTACTCGTAGTACACGTTAATTAAAGTGGATGGTTTATTGTTTTATTAATACTGTTCATAATTAAAACAACCGTTTTATATAAATATATTTATATATATATATATATATATATATATATATATATATATATATATATATATATATATTATATATATATATATATTATATATACATATACATTAAATAGTATAAATGGCAATAGCCTTATTTAATTTCAATAAACATTGAATCACAAAATGTGATTGCCATTTATACAATTTAATGTAAATAAAAGTCGTTTGACAGGTATTTGGTCTTCCGATCATATGTTAGTTTGCTTATTTAAACGCATATGTGACAGATATGGCCAAATACAAAATAACTGAATCGGAAAATGTAAGCGCTCTGTGGTGTAATGGTAGCACATTCACTCGGCAAGTGAGAGATCCGGGTTCGACTCCCGGCGGAGCAAGTACTTTTTGTGATTCAATGTTTATTGAAATTAAATAAGGCTATTGCCATTTATACAGTTTAAAGTAAATAAAAGTTGTTTGACAAGTATTTGGTCTTCCGATTATTTGTTAGTTTGCTTATTTAAACGCATATGTGACAGATATGGCCAAATACAAAATAATTGAATCGGAAAAAGTAAGCGCTCTGTGGTGTAATGGTAGCACATTCACCCGGCAAGTGAGAGATCCGGGTTCGAGTCCTGGCGGAGCAAGTACTTTTTGTGATTCAATATTTATTGAAATATATATATCACATTTATAGTTGTATCAAAATACGTTAAATAGATAACTATACGAAGAAAAAAATTGTATTAACTTAAATAGTGGTTCTTGGCCTATACACCTAAAAAACTTATCAGCCTACAGAGACAATCTAACTTACATAATAGCGACCTTATGCAGCTAACGATAGGTTATAAATACCAATCAAACAGCAATTTAATGAAGACTGGATAAAAAATGGTCTAGTTTCATTCAAACTTGATTGATATTTATCGCTATATCCCGCTGCGATAAAGTGTAAAGTTAATTCAAATAGTGATCCAGGAACGACAGGGGGTACTATGTTTAGATACTAGCAGTTAACAGTGACTTCGAACGCAACAAATTTTTAAATATATTCTTAACCGTATTAATTAAACCGTTAATCGTTAAACATTTTAAAATTTGGAGTTTAGTTAATGAAAAAACAAAACGTTTTTTGAAAGGTACACGATTACAATTCATATTAAAAATAGTAATTACCCGCGGTTTTGCACGCAATCTCGTAGGCGTTTGTATGAGCACTTCTGGTTCGAGTGAATTATATATCCGACGCAAACGTTGAGATTTCCTTATTCCTATGATCAAGGAAATGCGTCTTAAAGTGTAAACTTTTGGCAATTATTCCAGGATTAATATATTTTGAGCCTTAGTTGATGTTGCTGAAAGTTTAGATCAAGGATATTCTACTACTTGTAATCTAGTAGTTTAATCGTTTTAGCCATTCTTGTTAGAAATGGTGTAACTAAACCATCTTTGTTTTATGTCTATAATTTTTTTTTAATCCTAATTTTTTGTAGCTGTCTTCTTCTGTTTTCTACTGGAAAATACTTATAAGATATAGAGTATAGTTCTCAGAACATCTCTTCATGTGCTGCAGTGAGTACGACGATCCCTTGTCAACCCCTCGTCAAAAGGAACCCGTGAGTCGGACAGTGGGTCCCAGGCCGGGACCGTGGACCCACTATCAACTCTTTAAGAAGTAGGTAAGAAATGGTTCCGACAGTTTTACGACGTGGACCTACAGTCCGTTTACCTAATTTTACTGCATGTTTTCTATTAAACATTCATGACCTTAATAAATTCGAGATAACTTATATGGAACACTAAGTACAGTACTAATTAATTCCTATATAACTAAGTGTATAATGAAATACATAATTTTTACTATAATCCTTAACGTAGTTGTATATACAGTTGTAAATAAATTTACAGATACTTTGTTTATTTTCAGAGCCTTAGCCTATTACTCAATGGGTTTGAAAAAAATAATTTCTTCTGACCATTATATTTTCCTGTATGTCTTGATACTGTGCATAAAGCTTAATTTATATGTGAGGAACACTGAATTTTATGATGGAGCATGTCACTGCATGAGATTTGGTTGAACGCTAGCAAATATTTTTGCATTGGTTCATGGGTATCCATAATGGCAACGAAAAAGAGAGAATAAATACATTTGCGAACAAATCCAATACACCCATAAGAAATTCAAACGTGTGACATATTAACACATGTAGCCAACACATAGGCCTACAAGACAATATCGTTTTGTAGTGAATTTTTGTGCATAAGTTATTATTAAAAACAGACATGAAACCCAATGTCATTTGGCAAGATGTGTTAAGACATATTTCATATGTAAACTTTAAATTTTGCATGAAACTTAATGTCTGCAAGAATGAGTTCCATGAGTCATTTATGTGTCAACTTGCATTTAGTACGATTTTCTGTCTCCCTTCAGTTATCAAGACATTTCAATAATTAAATGAGCTGTAAATTTGAAATTTTGCATGCAACCTCAGTAAAGCCTGTACGACCGAGGTACAGGCTTTGCCGGAAAAAATCATTTTTCTTCACCTCTACGTAGTTACAGTGAAGTAGTGAATAATAATGGGGAAATATATATACGTCTGCAAGACGTGTGAAAATGTAGTTCATTGACTCATATATCTACCTGTAGAGTATTGATATTATCGTGACTAAGACACGATGCCGTAGTGTTATATGTATATGTACATGTATGTTAAACTTAGGTTAAACTTGCTTCAGTACTTTTTGTTTTGTCTTGTAAATAGTATACTTATATTGCGTTGAACCAAAAGTAGAGTGTTTGAGTTGCTTTTTAGAAAAAAAATACATTTAAAATAAAAAATTGTAAGTGTACAAAATAATCTGGTCAAACTGTACAAATGACTTGTGTCGAAAATGATAAATTTGCTGTGCCTTAACTTTTAAGAAGGTAAGATAAGATACCAATTTGTTTGTATAGACTCAATTAATATATTTATAAATATTCGCACTGATCTCAATTTGGACACAAGAGAAGGTTTTTGATAATGCAAGTAAAAATATGTTTAAATTAAATTCTTATAATTTTATTTTTATTTTTAAAATCAAATATAGTTTTAAGTAAAGTAAAAAAAAAAAAACAGAAAATTAACTTGCTATCTTGAAGAATTAAACTATTATAGTGCTTAAACTTTATGGCGAAAATCGAACTGGCTTTTCTCGCATGCAGCTATGAAATATGACGAATGCACTTAACTCAACTTAACTTCTAGTTAGTTGGAATTTAATATATTTATTATAATTATTTATATTAAGAAATCTAAATAATAATTTTCTACCTATAACCCATTATTGGAAAAAGGTTTCGTAAATATTTTAAATTAACTTACCAAAACGAAAATCAAAACCTCTACCAAAAGCGACCGGTAGTCCATGCTGGTCCTCGGGTATGTCTTGTAATGTGGAGAAGAAATCGCAACAGCAACTTTTATGCTATCACAGATGACAGGGAACCTCGACTTCTTCAGTCCATTAACTGATAGGCAGGCCTCTTTCAAGAGATTGTTGTCAATCACGTGACTTTTTACTAGACGAGACAACTAGTGTCAAAAATAAATTGTGATGTAACACATTATTTGTAGACGCACAATACCTAGAGATCGAACTAAACATGACATTTTGCATGAATCTCCATCATGGGTATAAGTATACTTCACGTTTTTCTATCAAATAGTCACGCTCGTAATCAATGAAATTTTACTATAATCCTTAATACAGTTGTATATACAATTTGTTTTGTTTTTTAATTGATATCTGGGAACAATAATTAAAATGTTTTAAATTAGTGATATTTCGTTTATTTGGCTGAGCTTTAGCATATCAATTGTTGGGCTGGAAAAATTCATGGCTGTCTATCTGTCTGTCCGCACGATATCTTAAAAACGAACTGACCTACAGATTTGAATTTCTGCATGAAGCTTAATTAATATATAAGGGACACTGAGTTATGGGAAGGAACATTCAGTGGGATTGGATCAGCGGTAGGGAAGATTTTTACGTTTTGTCTTATGGGTAACCATTTTAGGAATAGCAAAATAAATTAATTTTTAGTTAAACACTGAGTTATGGGAAGGAACATTCAGTGGGATTGAATCAGTGGTAGGGAAGATTTTTACGTTTTGTCTTATGGGTAACCATTATAGGAATAGCAAAATAAATTAATTTTTAGATAAACACTGAGTTATGGGAAGGAACATCCAATGGGATTGAATCAGTGGTAGGGAAGATTTTTACGTTTTGTCTTATGGGTAACCATTATAGGAATAGCAAAATTAATTAATTTTTAGATAAACACTGAGTTATGGGAAGGAACATTCAATGGGATTGACTCAGTGGTAGGGAAGATTTTTACGTTTTGTCTTATGGGTAACCATTATAGGAATAGCAAAATAAATTAACTTTTAGATAAACACTGAGTTGTGGGAAGGAACATTCAATGGGATTGAATCAGTGGTAGGGAAGATTTTTACGTTTTGTCTTATGGGTAACCATTATAGGAATAGCAAAATAAATTAACTTTTAGATAAACACTGAGTTGTGGGAAGGAACATTCAATGGGATTGAATCAGCGGTAGGGAAGATTTTTACGTTTTGTCTTATGGGTAACCATTATAGGAATAGCAAAATAAATTAACTTTTAGATAAACACTGAGTTGTGGGAAGGAACATTCAATGGGATTGAATCAGTGGTAGGGAAGATTTTTACGTTTTGTCTTATGGGTAACCATTATAGGAATAGCAAAATAAATTAACTTTTAGATAAACACTGAGTTGTGGGAAGGAACATTCAATGGGATTGAATCAGTGGTAGGGAAGATTTTTACGTTTTGTCTTATGGGTAACCATTATAGGAATAGCAAAATAAATTCATTTGTAGATAAACTGAGTGTCATTTTAAATGTTACATGTAACGTAGCAACATTTGTAGCCAATTGAACTGAATTACAAACTTTAGTGGTACACAGGATGTTTATTAAATTATTGTGTTTTGGAAGAGCTTCATGATTACCCTTTTGATGAAGGAAATTGCGTTACGTCAATTTCATCTGAGTAATGGGTACCTTATTGAGTGTGATTGTCACCACGATTGCTGAATATAGTCTTTTTTGTTTTCAGACCACACGAATCCCTTAGTTGACTTAAAACCTCGGAATAAAAACAGTCACATCACATCTCCAGGACACCTTGAGTGATTATGAATGGCTAGAATTTGAAATTACATTTTTCTCAACAAATAAATGCCGCAAAGACCACAATCCCCAAGGTTCGAAGTAGATTTTAAATTGCAGGACTCAAGTTGCCATTAATCATTAAATCAAAACGAATATCACAAAAGGTGTCCACGGTGACAGATATAGTCCGTTACCAGCCAGGAAGAGTCCTTGTAGCCTATAAATCATCACATTCCTCCTTCATTGACATGCCTCTTACGTAATAGAATATTTCAGCGTTCCAATTATTTGGTGCAGCTGGTGCTTTTCTTAGTATATGTGTTATGTAACGAAATAAAATCTCAACCATAAAAAGTAATAAGTAAGAACGTTTTTGTCTTCTATTGAAGGATGGATTTCTACTAATGGGTTCTGGCTATTACATTAATTTATATAAAATATACATCCTAGATACTTTAGAGCTTACATTTAGGATCGCACGCAAATCATACGGCGTTATAGTTCTAACATTGTCACAATACATAACGTAAAATTTGTGCTCTTCTAGTGTTTGAATTGGTTTAAATAGAAACAAATAACTTTGAGAAAGTTTGTAGGTTAAGAGAATCTATTTTTTAGCTTATTGAAAGAATTTTTATATATGGAGACAACACCAAATCAACTCTCCCTTATCCTTTACAGTGTTTCTAGATTTTCTATTGGCAATAATACACAGTTTTTTGGAGGTGGCCTGAATTTTAACTACTTCAACGGATATTGATATATGTCAGTTTTAAATATGTATCACTTCGAATGCTAAATTTAAGCCTTAAAAATATCTTAACTTGACTAAATGTGCAAGACAATGTGAACTAAGTCATACATTACTCTCTGCTGTAAGAAAATGATGTTTAGCACTTTTAGCAAAACATTGACTGCATTATTCTTACTTTTTTAACACTTTAAAGCGATTCAAGGGCTGGTATTTCAGGTTTTGATATTCCTGTTGTTCGCATAGCGATTTTTAGTATTATTTCGTTTCATTATTTTCACTTTCTCTCCAAAGAAGAAGGTATAGTAATGGGACAAGAATTTGATTTATTGGCGAAACTATTAAATTTATTTTTGCATTCTCCTCCCTCCCAATAAACAACAAATATTGTTTCCATATTTTTCTAAATGTCTTCAATAGTGCACATACATTCGCAATTGTATTTCTATTAACAACCAGAAATAAACAAAGGAACCAGTTAATATGGCATGCTAATTTGGTAAGTATCTGAGTAATTTCTATATTATTTGTTTTATACAAACCACACTTTGCAAACATAAATCTTTTTAAAGTAACAACTATACATTTGGTGTTGTATTTTATTATTACCTTCTTTTTTATGAATCTAACAACTGTCATTAAAACAGTTTTTAGTTCTCACTCAAAATATCTTAAATATAGTTACACAATTTAAATGTGACAACGTTAATTTTCCAAACTCGTTTGAAAAAATGTTTCATGCACATTGTATACTAATACAGATTTTAACCTTTTCAAATAGTTACATTCGGAACGTGACAAATTATGGTTTTTATGTTTATTGGACAAGTGACTTTAAAGGAAACGCAGTACATATTAAGAACGTTTTATTAAAAATACTACTTTATTTTTAAGTATTAAAGATACGGTATTTTGAATTTTATGTTCATACTAAGTACTCACTATATACCATTAGTTAAAATTTAGTGTTGGACGATGATATATTTGTCATTGAAACCACAACTAAAACCATTTGCTAAAGTTTATCAAGACATGTCAAGTCAAGGACTGTCTCAAGGGATTCGACTAAAGAACGTTTATATGATTGACATCTATAAAATCATTCACTTGATACATAATGTTTCTTATCTCCTAATAACACATTAGTGCTGCTTTTGAACATTCAACCACGTGTGGTTCTTTTGGCAGTTTTAAAGACATACTTCAATTAGATAAATAAGCAATTTTCTTAGAAAAATACATGTTATCTTTACAAAAAATCACTTATCATCATGGGATTTCCTGAGCATACTACCAGACTTTCCTTGAAATCGACATTGGAACTTATTCTAAGAAATAAGATAATCAGCCGCACTAGTTTGGTGGAGGTCGAGTTTTTGTTTATATTAGGAACGATGTTATAGATATTATACCGTAAGACGCATAAACAATAGTTTTATCACCGTAAGACAACTGTATAAGGAGACAAATGTACGTTTTTTGTGATTAATACGGGCATAATTAACCCCTGAATTGCGTCACAATTTTTTAAGGAAAGAGGATCGTCCAAATTTGACAGTCTTCATACATCCTGTGTAAAACCTCAAACTCATAAGTAGGGTTTCTTAACTCATAAATTTTGAATATTTGTACGAAAACATTCTCTGAACAAGTTAAAAAATGTATAATACTTATATTTGTTCTACGTAATGATGAAAATTGTGTCAAAAACATATTCTGACATCTCTAAATAGTCAAGAATGATTTCAGTCAAGCGGTACTGTTTTATCTCTCCTCAAACTATAATCAGTTGTCACACTCTCGTTCCTCCATTTTGCTTCATCTTTAATTTATTTCTGCACATCTAATTTATAGGAGCCAAATTCATATTGATAGTTAATCACACAAAATTCTATTATCAGAAGATAAGTTGTATAATTTAATTTTTAAAGCTTCAAATAATGAAGTATTTAATGTTAGATTAATTTTCTGATGAAATTAGTAGTAATTTTAATCTGTTAGACCCTAAAAACAATCATTGGTACTCACTGGTGCTTATTGTGTCTCGTTGCCTAATTTTTTATTTAATACAGTTTTCGTATATCATAATACTATTTTTAATGTAGTGAAGATTTGTTTAAAATTAAAATACAGTTTTTAATTTGGTAAAAACAATAGAAATAATAGTCCTCTTTTTTACAACTTTGTTACCAAACATAAAATAGGAAATACTACAGAAGAGACTAATATTAGGAACGACCACTAAGGAGTCTAGCTTCGGGGCACTCCTAATACAAGATCGTTGATATCTTGAACAATTGTCTAATACTTTGCTTTGTCTTTTTTTCTTCCTTTACAAAGAAAGTTTTTAGGGATTGTAGCTAACTCAGGAGCTGGCGGCATGAATTGTACAGTCTAAAGACGCAGCAACGACATGTTTGTCGAGTTTCCAACAACGGTAAGTAAAACATTCACGGTTGCGATATCGCGGTTCAGACAACGGTCAAGAGAGCTGAGACTGGGCCGGGCTGCTGCGCGACTTAGGGGCTGGCGGCATGAATTATACAGTCTAAAGCTGCAGCAACGACATGTTTGTCGAGTTTCCAACAATGGTAAAATATTTACAGTTGCGATATCACGGTTCATACAACGGTTATAATCATAGTCATCATTTGTTTATTAGTACATGAGTACAACAGCGAAATTAGGGACACATAATCCATTCTTACAAACAATTCTTCTACTAAACAAAAAATACGTTTTTACTATTTTACTATTTTTGAGTTTTTTTCTCAAAACCACATTAATTGCGGAGTTGCAGAATTTAAAGTATAGAAATTTATAATTATATTATATTATTATAAATTTATATTTATAAGAATTTATATTGAACGGTAAAAAATTTTGTATTTCCTTTAATAAGTGAATTGCGAAAAGGGCCTTTTACAAGTACCTCCTACATGCTCAGACCAATCCATCTAAGAGTAGTAGTAGAGAGAATAGTAAGTAACAAACATTACTGCAGTACAGTGTCGATATTCTGTTCACTGTTGTTTCCTGTACGTTGTTAAGGTAAATTGTGTTCAGTAGTCGAGAGTGAGCAATTACTACAGGGTTTTTCCTAGTTTATGTCCAAGGGTTTCTGTCCATTTTGTTACTTGTTTAATGTCATCATTGATACCATTGACGGTTACGTTCACAATTCACTTGTCTTACACTGATCGCAGATTTCAAAGTCGTCAGTACATGAGTGAAACCTAGTAAAAGTCAGTAGAGTAATGTCGTTCGTATATAAAGCAAATCGTAAAGGTCCAAGTATAGATCCCTGTGGAGCACCACAAAGATCAGTTTTCCACTAAACAGTAAAGTTAGATATGGCACCCTCAGTAACGGTCAGGAGAGCAAAGGCTTGGCCGGGCTGCAACGCGACTCAGGGGCTGGCGGCATGAATTATACAGTCGATTGCTACAGCAACGCCACGTTTTGCTCTACGTCATCAACGCACTTAAAGACTGTATGAAAAGGAGTTATGATTTAAAGAAAATACTTTACACAGGAAAGAATTGACATATTTAAATACTCCTAGTCGTCTTTTTTGTCGTTCAAAGTTTAATTTTAATGGATTTATATGTGTCTTAATTGATGAAATATTAGATTTAAATACCTATTTCACATAATTAAACATCAAAATTGTACATTTTGCACTTACATTTTTGTATATGAAAATTCAGCATAACGTAAATACTACTTGTGATATAATATTTACAACGCTATTTTAATCTTATAATAATTAATGTACTTTTTTTGTTTGTTTTATATGTTACTTCTTTCATTAAATATAAATATATAACTGAAAAGAATGTTTTTAACCATTTTCTTCCCAAAAATATATTCGCTACTTAACAATACAGTTACAATTTCAAAATAACTATGATCTTCTGTTAAAATCAACAAAATATTGGTAAATCACGCATTTTATTGTATAATTATATTTTAAGTTGTTTAAGTTCTTGTCTAATTGCTTTATCTTTATAGAATAAATAAGATTTTAACTTAAAAATGCGTCCAACATTTTTAATACAACACTTTAACATTGAAGTTTTATGACATAATTTGTGAATTCACTTCTGGTTCGGGTGAATTACATTCAAACTAAAATTTTGAGTTTACTTTGTTGCATCGATTAAGAAAATATCCCAAAACGTTTATATTGTAAGGGGAAGCCTACTTCTGTCAAAAGGCGAGTAAGATAAGTTTACTAACGCCATTAAATTTATAGTAAAATTTAGACAGTAACTTTGTTTTTGATATTCGCAGTACAGTACTGACCAAACAGTGCATATTGACCATCATAAATCGTAAGAAATACATTGGAATTTATTACACAATTAATTATATTTAGTATGGGAGTGCCGATGACCGAGCAGTCTAAAACGTAGAACTTTGAATATAAGCTGCATATAGCGAAGGTTCAAATCCTGTCTGTGACCACTTTATATCAGTACCATCAAACCTTGTACTGTATTGATCCTTCGCCTTATCCTGTTTGATAAGATCCAGGCAGAATAAGCCTTTAAGGGGAGCCTTAAAAATAAACTAGTCAATATTTGGTAATGTCGATGAATTAAAACTTCATAATTCAGTTCTTATGCTGTGACCACAATAGTTGTGAATTATGGATTACGAGTTATGTGAGTGTGTGTTAGCTTAACTTACTTCTAACTTAGTTTAAATCTCTTTTACACTGGGAGGTTAACTAATTCCATTGCGAAACATATTAATTGTTCACATTGGGAAGCCCATCAGAATAAATCGGAGTTATATTTTACTTTTGGTTTACTGGCATAAGCCAACAGTGGCGACAACAATAGAATATTTCAATTGATAAATGTCCACCATATCGGATAACATTTTCTATCGGAATCGCAAGGTGCAATGTTGGAATTATGCCTCAAATACCAACAGTTACTACTTAGACAAATTTTCTCTGTTGTACATTCTTTTCAATCACTACTAATTTGAATACCTCACCTGCAACATACGAGATATATATCGGACTTGCCTTCTGCAGGAATTTACAATTAAAATTTGAATTTAACTTTAAAATCTCAAGCTAATGCCTAAACGAAGAATAGACTCTATGGATATAATAAATCATAGATAGCCTTTATTATACGTTCATAGTCTATTAAACAAATAAATCTGTATTCGAATTCACCTTTAAGATTCAAGAGAAAAATAAACATATAATAGCTAAATTTTGTATTTTGTTATGCCTTACTTTAAGTGGAAAAATTTCGTTGCACCTTACATTAAAGATTTCTTTACTAAGCAACATTGAGGTTGAGTGGAAGAGAGGACTAAACATTCCTAACTACGCCTCAAAATAAAGAAATGTTTCATTATATTTCATTTCAAAATGATAATCTTGAATATCATGCTTACTATCATCGAAGATGTATTGAAATGAACTAACAAGATATTGGGAACGTTGAAAAAATAACTATTAAAGCAGTTAGCAGTTTTAAAAATATCAGTTATTACGTTATTATTGTTCTGTAATGTTATATTACCTCTACTCGATTAATTATATGCCACAGTTGCTCTGAATTATTACGTTATTCTTGGAAGACATTATTGCAATATCGTTTTTTAACTTGTCTCACTCTTTGATAGCTTGAGTTGAAAATGTTATTCTTTGTACAATATTATATTTTAAATTATTTAAATAACTTATATCTAATAGGAAAAGCCTCAGATAGTTTTCACACCCATTCATAGTTTTCAAAATTTAACGTTAAGTATATTATACTTAATTGGTAAATGTATTGTTATTGATTAAAGTTGAAAATATATCATAAAACAAATTAAATGCCAAAATAACATCAACGATTTCAAAAATATCCGAGCAATCAGTCTCTAAAACATCAGCGGTAATTCGAGATATCGTTAATCGTGATATTATGAGATATCGTTTGTAATTAATAAAACATAAATTATATGACGTACTCTTCTTCCTGCAACTCTAAAGTTAGTGAAATGCACTATGCGCGCCACAAAGTTGTGGGTTTCATTAGTTTGAATTACTAATACTTTTTGAGTTTCATAAACTTTGCATCTAAACCATATTATGTGTAACATTAAAATCACTCAAACAAATAATATTATCGCCCTTCATTTTATGAACAACATCCCTTGCCAAAGTTAAATTCCAAAGATATAATCCTAGAACATAAAAAGAATAATAATTATGTACTAAGTTTAGTTTGGATCTAATAAAATTTCCCGTAGTAATCATGTTTAAAATTATTCTGCAATGCTGTATAATAACTACTTAAAAGTTTTAACGTCAACCCCTTGATATCTTATGAGGTATAAAAAAACACAACGAAACAAACATTTTTGTAAATGACCTTAAAATTCTAAAACACTTTTATGTATTGTGTTATAATGCATAGTAATTTATATATCCACCAAAATTACTTAATGACTACTTATATTGAATGACCGCCATTCTGCACCCTTAAGGGTTATTGAAAATAATAAAAATATCACTATAGTAATCAATTAATATGTCATATATTAAAATCTTTGATGAGTATATTGAGTTTGTTTTAAACTTATTTATTCTGTTATTTCCTTATTGCCATCATAGCTACTCGCTAACGTCAACGAAACCCTATAGGTTGACATGCACCATAATCGAACTTAGCGTCCCCATATAGAAATAAAGCTTCGTGCATTACTTCTACAGATTATAGGTCTGTTTACGAGATATCGTGCGATAGGACAGACAAACTGACATACAGAAAAAAAATGTTCCAGCACCACGAGTTATAAGGCTTTGCTTAACGCTAAACCAATGAATTTATATTTTAAAATATATATGCATGTGACAATGACTTTATTTACAATCCGGTATAAACAACAACATCCATTTCCGGTGTTTATATCAATTTATTTATAATTTTAATGTAACTCTTTAATATAAAAACTAACTTTAAAAAATTAAATTTCTTATAACTGTAATGGGTAGATTTGGTTTTAAAACTAGCCGGAAACACGCAGGTGACTGACTATATTAATGAGCCAATCTTACGTACACTACATTGGAATCTGTATACATTTTAATGCGTTCTATATATTTTACAAAATGTTGGTTAGGTCGTTTTCATTTTATCGTTGTATTTAAATATATCATTAACGGCATTATCTGCAGCCATTTTCCTGTACACCCGATTTACTTATATCACGAAGACTTTTTTCTCTATTTTTATCTTCAGAAAAAAATCATGAAAGGCTGTAATCGAAAGGTTTTAAAACTAATTTAATCGAAACCTGATTGCACCACCTTACTTTTACGTAGTCGCAGAATCATTGCGAAATCATTCGGAATTCCGTTTGTTGTTGTTGACACGTTTAGTCAAAGCAAAGTTCCGATATAACGGAGTATCGAAGGACCCGACAGAACGTAACGAAAGAGTTACCACACATAAGAGTAAACGGACAGAATGTTCTTTGACGTTTCACTCCAAAATATATAGTTTTTCATTGGACCAAGAGTAAGTACGTTTCAATCTCTTGACCCTTTATATATAGTTATCGCATAGACGTGCAGTCAGACAGATGGCTGGATTACTCCTTGACCTTTCGACCCCAAAATCAATAGGGTTTGATCTTTAACCCAGAAGTACATGTACCAAATCTGGTCTCTAGGGTCTTTCTATCAACAGTTATCGCTCAGGCGGAAAGCCAGACAGTTGGATGGGCAGTTCCTTGACCTTTAAACCCCAAAATGAATACGGTTTGATCTTGGATCCAGAAGTGCATGTACCAAATCTGGTCTCTAGGGTCTTTCTATCAACAGTTATCGCTCAGGCGGACAGCCAGACAGGTGGATGGACTGTTCCTTGACCTTTAAACCCAAAATGAATACGGTTTGATCTTGGATTCAGAAGTGCATGTACCAAATCTGGTCTCTAGGGTCTTTCTATCAACAGTTAT
This sequence comes from Homalodisca vitripennis, assembly GCF_021130785.1. NCBI lineage: Eukaryota > Metazoa > Arthropoda > Insecta > Hemiptera > Cicadellidae > Homalodisca > Homalodisca vitripennis. The sequence continues at coordinate 65,671,509 of NC_060210.1, forward strand.
CGCTCAGGCGGACAGCCAGACAGGTGGATGGACTGTTCCTTGACCTTTAAACCCAAAATGAATACGGTTTGATCTTGGATCCAGAAGTGCATGTACCAAATCTGGTCTCTAGGGTCTTTCTATCAACAGTTATCGCTCAGGCGGACAGCCAGACAGGTGGATGGACTGTTCCTTGACCTTTAAACCCAAAATGAATACGGTTTGATCTTGGATCCAGAAGTGCATGTACCAAATCTGGTCTCTAGGGTCTATCAACAGTTATCGCTCAGGCGGACAGCTAGACAGTTGGATGGGCAGTTCCTTGACCTTTAAACCCCAAAATGAATACGGTTTGATCTTGGATCCAGAAGTGCATGTACCAAATCTGGTCTCTAGCGTCTTTCTATAAAAAATTATCGCTCAAGCGGACAGCCAGACAGGTGGATGGGCAGTTCCTTGACCTTTAAACCCCAAAATGAATACGGTTTGATCTTGGATCCAGAAGTGCATGTACCAAATCTGGTCTCTAGCGTCTTTCTATAAAAAATTATCGCTCAGGCGGACAGCCAGACAGGTGGATGGCCAGTTCCTTGACCTTTAAACCCCAAAATGAATACAGTTTGATCTTGGATCCAGAAGTGCATGTACCAAATCTGGTCTCTAGCGTCTTTCTATCAAAAGTTATCGCTCAGGCGGACAGCCAGACAGGTGGATGGGCTATTCATTGACCTTTAAACCCCAAAATGAATACGGTTTGATATTGGATCCAGAAGTACATGTACAAATACCAAGTCTAATACAGATGGACGAATAGGTTGTATTATCTAATAAATAAGGCTGTATTATTTGAAGAATCTATACTTTTGTGTGGGATACCAAAAAATACAAGTGATTGAAAACAGTTATTAAAAGGAATCTTTATTCTGTTACATTATAAAAGATTTATTTTTAAACATCTACAACGTTGGCTCTATCTTGAACTCAGTTATGATCAATGCGAGTTTTAGTGGCGTTAAATAAATAACTAGCTGTTTGTTATAGTGTTTCTTGTGTTTCGCATATCATTCTTTGTCAAGATCGGGTGGTTCCGTGATTAAATTTTACTCTGTATGTACTAAATATTTTAGAGGTTAAGATTTAAATATAAGTTAAACTGTCTTCCTCTTCTTATTGGAGGGATATTCAATGCAGAAATAGACATTGATCTCGCTGCAACGGCGACTCTAGAATGTTACAAGTATTTCTGAGGTATTATCTTGCGTTTTATACATGAGCCGTATTTCTTATATCACAAAATAGTTTATCTTCTTAAGTTTATTTTATAAATTGTCAACAGCCTTGTTAGAAGAAGTATACTCGTATCATCGTCGCAGTCATAAACTTTCAGTTTAATACTATTTACGGGATTGCGTTAAACTTTTCAGTCAAGTGGTTAAATTCACATTTCCTCAACTATATTTCAACCATATTTCTAGAGGAAAGAACTTAAAGAAACGTGGTTGCATTTTTATTTGTCTGTTACAAAAACTTTATTTATTTGTTTTCTTGGATGAGTGTTAAAAAACCAGCATATGGAATAATCAAACCGATAGTCACATCTGGTTTGTAGACCGCAGGGAGACGTTTATATGTGCTCATATTTATTTTTTATCTGTTCTAACCATCATTTGATCTTAAATAGTATCGGCACTACAAAGTATATTCTCAACCCTCTTACTTATGATTTATATATGATACAGAATCTCGGCCTTACGTCCTGAAAGTGACCGAGAAATTACCGCTAAACTCATAGTTTGATAATAAGACTTTTATATTACCATACAGATAAACAAGAAATGGAAATACTTAAAATACAGTTCTAATCCATGAAAAGGTACAATAATCTATCGCAGGTGTATAGTACATTAAATATTTACATCAAAACATCTTTACTTCTGGTAGGAAGGCTTAGTATATTCAGGTAGCATCTTCTTGAATCGGAATACAAATTTTGCAGAATTCTGTTTGTTGGTTAATAGATTTTCCTACAGTTTTTGAAGTATCATATTAGTCAGTAACTGTTATACTTATTTGGCATTACAATATTCATTTTTAAATATATTATTGAGATTCAAAAACATGACGTACGTCATATTAGAGAAGAAATAATGGCTTTCAAAAGACAAACCATCTTACTATTGATGTATCAGTTAGGTTATCCTCTCAAGAACGTCCGTAGACTAATATAGTACAATGCATCAGTTGTAAAAGAGATCTGTTTTATTCCATAGGAGTAGGGTATGTAAATAAGGGAGTTTGTGAAGGTGTAGGAGTGGTAGTAGTCGGTTCCGTTGATGTGAATTCCGGAGTTGACAGAGGTGTTTGGGTAGTTGTGATTGGAATTCTTGTAGTTGGAGATGTTCCACCAGTAGTTGGAGTCGGTCCGTTAGTAGTTGGGATTGGCCCACCAGTAGTTGGTATTGGTCCTCCAGTAGTTGGTCTACCAGTTGAAGAACTTGGTTTGCCAGTGGTTGGAACTGGTCCACCGGTACTTGGGATTGGCCCACCAGTGGTTGGTATTGGTCCTCCAGTAGTTGGTCTACCAGTTGTCGAAGTTGGTATGCCAGTGGTTGGAACTGGTCCGCCGGTAGTTGAAGGTTGAATTGAAGTTGGTTCTTCGGAAGTACCAGTTTTACCTGTCGGGTCGGTTGAGTATATTGGTATTGCCGACGTAGCAGTGGGCTGATTCGAACTTGGACTTTCAGAGTTTCCTGAGATTGGGTTAGAACTTGATCCTATTCGTTCAGAAGCGGCAGTTGGATCAGTTGAAAATGAAACTAATGATGGAGGTGTGGTATCTGTAGTGGGGGTCGGTGGTAGGGTTGTGTCTGCGGATGGTGTACCGGTTGGTGCCTTATCTTTTAGAAAGTGACTTCGACCTCTCGGAACTTTTTGTTGAATACCATCCAAACTTCGTCCTTGACACAGAACAATCTGTAAAGCAAAATTAAGTGTAAAACATTATATAACACATTATGGTTACGAACAAATAAGATATTCGGAAGCTAAAAAGTTATTATGATTTAATATCGATCAAATCCATGTGTATTTATATCACATACGTTATATTTAAGAGTATTTTAAGTCTTTGAGAACATATTGCCTGGTAGGTTCAAACGGACAAACAACTTTAAATAGTTTAAACAACTCTTGGTGTATAATGCGCTGCAATCAATCGAGGAGTCCGTTAAAGACCTCAGGGACACCTAATTAGCATTTTAATCCGTATCTGATGTAGTATGAATGAAGTTATGCGCGAATATTTAACGTATGGTGAGTGTGTATAAGTAATCGCAATTATTTGTGAGTAGCTGAATACGATAAATCAAAACTGTTTTCAATAAAACCTGATTATTGGGTATTTCAATACAGTTGTATATTGTTTATAAATATGCAGTATAACTATTACTTATCTTATTATCACTTGAATCAAACTCCTATTCCTATAGCTATCATGTTCATTTACCCCTTCGTATATTACATAATAATGTTTATTCCTCTCAGTAATAGTAGGCTATCCAAAGCAGATTAATTATTACTAGATAATCAGTGTGCTATAATAAAGTTCATACTTGTTATTTTGAACAAGATCTATGAGAGACATCATTGAAGCTTATAATTGTGACTTATTGTTTCTTTTTTTCTCGTGGGAAAATAAATTTCTACATACTTAATTTCCTTGAGACAAGAAGATGACCATTCTTATATTCTACTGAATACATAAATGAGATATTCCATGGAAGTTTACAAAAGAATGTGATTGGATAACTAACGGTTAATCTTCCATATACTCATTTTCAGTTTACACGTAATTGTATGATCAATTAAATGAAGGTAACTAGGAATGTTTCTCATTGATCATAAATTGGGAGATGTGTTCGCTCAGGAGAAAATGTATGTGCAAGATACATCAATATTGTCCCAGTAAAACAAAAGTATGTGAAAGATTTCTAAGATTTGTTCATTATCTAAACCAGTTCTTTTCTGTAAAAATTTCAGATGTTTTGTGTATAGAATTATTTAAATACAGTATTAAAAAAATTAAAAGGTCACGACTAAGGCAGTCCATCAGAAATGAGGAGACATAGGATTATAAATGGCGTTAACACTTATATAACAATGGTCAGGGAAGCGTCCCTTGTGTATATATGCAATGCTAGATTATTTGAATTGGTACTAGTAAGTACAGTAAAAAAAACGTGAATGTATTTCATGAAAATCTGGGGTTGCTTTAAGAAGTTACTTTCAATCGGGTAACACCTTCAGATACCAGAAGTTAACGACGCACAAAAGGAAACCACATTCCAGATAATATAACAGAGGGGTACTATGTGGGTCTGTGAATATGAAGGTGTTTTGTATTTGATAAATAACTTTTTAGGTTGTATTATCTACTTTGTAAGATCTCAAATGTTGTACAAATAAGTTTTGAAGCTGTTATTGCTTAAAGGTTGCTTAGGAAGAAAGACTTTTTAACAAGGTTTGTCATTACAGTAACCAATGGCTTGATGTTCCATGGATTTTTCATGAGTGCTAGAGTTTCTTCCAGCACTCATCAACTTTATTTCCACCTGTTCTGTAACCGAAAAGGCCGGGATACCAACTGTTGATGATGAAGCCAGCAAAATGAAGTCTATGAGGAAAATAGACAAAGTATGCCGATTCAATTCTCATGGCTACCACAGAACAAAGAACCAATCAGTGTGGGAAAATCCCGTACAAACAAATCTTGATTCAAGTGCTAGACCATATATATTTATTTACAAATCAATAAACTAATAAAACCATATGATGAGATTGAACGCAGGCTATACCTAATGTAGCTGAGTTTAAATCTGCTGGAATGTGGAATCCATCAAGAACTGACTTTCTCACGATTGACCAGAGATGCAGTTTTTCAGTATAAAAGATGAAGATGCTGAAATGTTGAACCGTGCTTTTTATGGTTTTAAAGACCAAGTATGTTTTTCCTCAGTTATTAGAACGAAAAGTGTTACATCCTATACCTGTTGGGTTGCCGTTTGTCAAATTAGCCAGCTTCTGTTTTACATTACCTGGAACGATCACTGTGGCTGAAAGAATTCCTCAATGAAAAGAATTGTAAAATACCTGCGCACTACGATGACGACTAAAATACTTGTAAACCTATAATACTACTAATAGAAAGATAAGAAAGTTGAAGGCTGATGAAGAATCCTGATCAAATTTTTAGCAATTTGGCCAGAGGAGAAAAAACTTGTAAATATATGTAAAAATTAGTTTGTAGGCTTAATTATTGTAGAATGTAAAATGGATTTATTTATACAGTAGGACATTTATACTCAATCCCTCTTACAAAGATTTATTATACGTTTCATAGTAGGCAAATATAATACTTGAACAAATGGCATTTAAGGCCGAAAAATGTAAGTCAAAATATATATTTTTAAATTATTTTGTTGTAAATTTTTATTCGTAAAGTAATATTATGTTAAGACTCTCCCCCCTTATTTACGTGTAAAACTGCCACTTAAATCTTAACAGAGATTTCTATGTGAGCTTAACTAAGAATTTTTGAAAATTTTGCTTTTACAAAAATTTCATGTGTAAACTAATTCGTAAAGGTATATTGTTTTACATTACACGATGTATTAATGACGCATTATCATTAAATTGCTGTTTATGTTCTTGTTGCTTTTATGTTCATAAAACCACTACTATTTACTAATACAGTACTAAAACTCTTTTTTGTAGTATTCAAATAACGACGGAAGCCCCAACCTAGAAGACGTGTACGTTCATATCTGCGACTAAGATCAGTCATGGACTATTAGATAAGTCTATAATTTAGCAATGTTTAAGCAAAAGTGATAAAAGTTGTATGGTAAAAAGCTGATTAAGTAAGTATTAGTGAAGTATACTAAGCACCGTCTTATAGAACGATTAGAAATGAAAATTGGAACAATACGTTAATACTTATACAATCAGTGATAGTTCAATTTTTCAGAGAGACTAATATCTAAACCATAGGTATCCACCAAAACTGGATCTGACATCAATAAGCGTCATCGATACTGACGTCAAGCAAAATTTGAGACAATAAGCACTGTAGTTTTGTATGTTGTTCCTTTTTCTTTGCTTTTGCCTATATTTATTAATTAAAATTACATTTAAACATCTTTGGTATTCAAATACATTGCACAATAAAACCCTAAGTATAATACGGGTTTAATAAAAAGTGTGTAAACTCCCTGTTAATATTGTATCGCCTCACAATAGAGAAGCCCTTCATACACTTTATATCATGTTATGAATTACTTTTTAGGTATAATTAACACTTCGTGCACAAACTTCAAATGTGAGATTTTGAAGGCTGATTTTGAAGGATTTTCAAACTGAAATATTTCAAATAGTAAGCCCAAACAAATGTTAAAAGAAAAATCTACTTCCTATTTTATAACCTTTTATGAAAACCTTAAAATGGGAAGTCAAGTGGTGCTTTCAATTTTCAATTTTTCGCTGCTCCAAAATGTTACTGATGCCTAGGTTGTAGGTAGTTAATTCTGACTTATAAAGCTTTGAACTGGCTGCCATTTTTAACTGGGTTACGATAGAGACCTCTAACTTGCATTGTTAGTTTTATTTTAACAGGGCCTTAAAAATGGGCCCAAAATCCCCCACTTGCGGTTTGTGAACGAAGTAGTAATTAAGCTCAAAAAGTGCTTCATAACATGATATAAAGATGCGAAGAGTTTAGCTTTTCTAGTGTGGGCCGTTACAACATTAATAGGGGTCTCCACAATTTTTTAACACTATTTACCTAAAAATTGAATTGTTCTTAATTGTTCAGTACACCTTAGAGGAAACAATTAAAATTGCGCTCTTTCTTTCCAGAAAAATCCTATGTGGTCGGTCACTGGTTCTATTTTGAAAACAAATAAACCTAATGCTATTGTATGCCTAATATTGATAATTGTAATATTACCACACAAAGTAGAGTTAGGATGATCGGGGAAGTTCGGGAGTACATGGTGGCCTACGGTGGGAGGTGACACACCCAAGTCTGCGGTGACTCTCACATTATAGGATCTCAAACTGAAAGTGCACACATTTACCTGTGACTGGTATCTTTTGTCTTGAAAGGGAAATCCCTTGAGTGATCATTCATCTTAGGAGATAAAAAGTAATTGATCGCTTGTGCTATCGTGGTATCCGTCCGTTCTATGAATGTTTCTTACATAACGCAGTCGTAACAGCGATATTACATCGAGACAATTTTGTTACGATTGTTTGTGTTTTTATTATCTATTTTCTCATATTTCTCAAGTTGTTTATTTCATTGAACTTGACCTTATATTCCGAATCATTACAATGACTGTATTCGTTTTAATATCTGTACCTCAGAACCAAATGACTGTAAGTTACAAATGAAACTATCCCAGCTGCCGTTTGTAATTAATGTATTTTTCTTACATTGTTTTAAGACGAGAATTAAAATTCTGCTAAATTTACTTAACTGTTTTTTTCATTGTTATTATTATTATTATTATTGCCTGATGGGATAGCATTATTATCGAAAATTCGCACAATATAAAAAAGTGAAGGAGATTCGGTACAGTAGTATAAGAACTCAATCTAAAAACTGCTTCTTAATATTATAACGGATATTTAAAAAACTATTTTTATTATTATTAATTTTTTTTTTTAATTACGGTTGGGTGTTTTTTTTTTCTGTTACCTACTCAGTGTGGTTGTTGTATTTTGTATTTTATACGACTCAGCTGACAAGTCATTAGCTTAATGAATTGATTCATAAAATAAAACTAACTAAACAATACTGTACCAAATCAAGCCTCCCAAGTCTGTATCTGGATAATAATTTCAGATATATAGTCGAATAGATATAACTTCCGTATCGGCGTGGTGGGGCGTTCTGACGTTGGAGTGAGAGGGAGAACTGCATGGTTGACTACCTGACCAATAGGAGCGAGGAGCGTCGGACGCGGTTGCCACATCGGCAAAGGCATATTGGCAAAATCGGTAGGCTTATTTTACTGCACGCTGGTACATCTGGAGGGTTTGTTCCTAATTATTGCTTGTTATTTGCTTCAAAGCAAACCACAGACTACCATGAAGAAATGAACCATGACACTTTTTCAAAATGGTTCAGAGAATCACTTCTACCTAACCTTTCTGCTCCATCGGTTATTGTTATGGACAACGCCCCATACCACTCCAAGATTTTAGATTAGGCCCCAACGCAACGTAACAAAAAAGCGGAAATTCAGGAGTGGCTTCGCGAGCATAACATACAATTTGCAGAAGATTTTACAAAAGCCGAGTTGTTAGAAATATGTGAAATGAATAAACCACCGATCCCCAAGTGTATTATAGATGAGATGGCTAAAGCCCAAGGACATAAAATTGTCAGACTGCCACCTTACCATTGCCATTTCAATGCAATAGAGATGGTTTGGGCACAAGTTAAGGGACACGTTGCTCGGAACAATAAAACATTTAACATGACTGAAGTTAGGAGGTTAACCGAGGAAGGACTTCAACAAGTTACAACCGTATAATGGACGGATATCGTAAAGCACACAAAAAATCTATTTTAGAAGCGTGGGCACAAGAAGGTCTCATTGAAACAGCAGTAGAGGAAATGATAATTCACGTGAATGGAGATGACAGTGACAGTGAAACTAGTGACCTTGAAGATTTTGCTGACGAATATAGAGTGCAAACTGACCAAGGAACACAGGAAATATACGTCAACAGAATGTATGCTGACGGTGTTTGAAGTATTTTGACAGCCCCCGCAATAAATATATTTGTGCTGTGAATGCAATATTAGGTTTTCAGAGTACCCAAATTATTTGTCCTTCACGATATCCGAATTATTTAGTAGTTGTAGATTATTATATAGTATAATGGTAACATATTAATATCGCACATATTTGTGTTAAGTTAGAGAAATTTCGTTTCTGATTACTAGTACTAGCCTCAGATCTGAATTCATCGACTTACTACCTTGCATACAATATAAGATATTCGTCTGTTCAGTCACATATATCACATTCTTACACTTCATATAACCTGGTGACATGAACTCTGTCTGTATGAAGAAAGTGTTGGACACCGAGGATGGTCTCCAGTGCGACTCTGTCTGCCAGGGATGGTTCCATATAAAATGTGTGGGAGTCACCAAAACCGAGTATTCTCATTATGCTAGTAACACAAATAAAAAATGGCACTGCCTGAGAGTTGACTGCCTTCCTCATGGTTCCAATCCTTCCCAACAACTTATTAATAAAATGGATGAGTTGCTAAATAAGTTTTCGCTTCTTGCAACTAAGGATGAGGTGAAGTGCATAACGGAAGGGCTTCAAGAAATAAAAACTGATATTAATAAGCTGAATACCAAAATTAATTCCCTTGAGCCTCGCCTTAGGAAGCTTGAAGGTGAAGTCCTTGAGCTAAAAAACATAGCTGCTGATACAGTGCTTGATGCACCTTTCGAAGGTATTCTTGAGGAATTTAACGACAGGCAGCGCCGCACACGCAATGCAATCGTTCTTGGTTTAAAGGAGTGTGAGTCATCATCACCTGCGGCTGTTAGGGAGCATGATAGAGATCTCATAGAGCGTATTCTGGGGTGCTGTGGACTTGCTTCATCTTTGAGTGGGACTCGGTTCTTCAGAATTGGGAAAATTACTGATAACAGACCCCGAGCTGTCAAGCTTTGCCTCCCGTCGGAGGGTGATGCCATTACACTCTTCCGAAGTTTTGGCGTTGGTAAGGATTCGGATAGGGAGTTGACAGATGTCTCTCTTGCTCATGATCGTACCTTGAAAGAAAGGTAGTACCTCTCCGACTTACGGGAGAAGCTTAAGTCTCGTACTGAATCAGGGGAGCCTGACTTGACCATTAAATATGTAAGTGGAATACCCAAGATAGTTAAAAAAAAACTAATTACTTCCAACGGCAAAACAAGATTAAATGTTTATTTCCAAAATGTTAATGGACTCCGAACCAAACTTCTTGACGTAAAAAAATGCTTTGGCTTGCAACGTTTACGATATCCTACTACTGTGCGAAACAAACCTATCTCCAGATATATCTAACTCTGAATTACAGCCTGTTAATAATTATATGATTTATCGTAGAGATAGAAGCACGTACTCTAGCGGCAAGATTTCAGGTGGTGGGGTATTGGTGGCCATCAGTAATAGTATCCAGTCACATGAAATAATACATAATACACCCATAGAAAGTCTCTTTATTTCATTACCTAGTTACAGACTTATTCTGAACTGCGTCTACATTCCCCCGGGTCAACCAGTCTCAACGTATGAAGTGTTCTGCGAATCAGTCGATGAGGTTGTCTCCTCTTCTCCGTCATCTTCATTGGTATTGGCGGGTGACTTCAACATCGCTACTTATGACACCGGTTCCTTCGAGCAGCCCTCAGGCGACCGACCGAAGAGGGAGCTTCTTGAAAATCTCTCAAGTTCTACTCAATCTCAGAGTTGCACTCGTTGGACCAAATTAACCATGTAAGGAACTTTAGGCAAGTGACTTTGGATCTGGTCTTTAGTAGCATCAAACCTGTATCCGTCTACAATGCTGATGACCCATTGGTTGAAGCTGACCCTCATCACCCTCCGTTATCTTTTTCTCTGCCTGTCATGAGAGGGACTCTTCCTGCTAGATACGTCACTTTCCCAAATCTTCGTAAATGCAACCTTCAAGCGGCTTCAGATATGCTTTCTGAAGTGGATCTTTCCTTCATTTATGAGCAACCTAACATCCAGGAGAATTTCAATAAAATGGTTGCAATTCTTGGCAACATTTGTATTAAATGCAGTCCACTAAAACGAATTGGGACTTCACCCTTCCCGAAATGGTTCTCCAAGGAGTTGATTAATCTCATACAGAAGAAGATTGCACATAAGCGTTATAAGCAGTCATTTCAACCATCAGCCTACTCACGCTTCTGTGCATTACGTCATGCTTGCAAGATACTCAGCCGGACTTACTTGATCCACATAGAGAACTCAATCCCGCATAATCCAAACAGTTTCTGGAGTTTTGCTCGTTCCTCTGGAGAAACATCTGGTATACCATCTATTGTAACTCTTGGCGATCGTTCCTCACTCGATCCGCAGGAAAGGGTTGATTTGTTCTCCGAATTCTTTTCATCTGTTTTCTCACAGCCTGCAACTGCATGCCCTCCCTTTGATTTTAATTCCGCTTCTTCCTTGGCAAGTATCTCCTTCTCGGCCTCGGAAGTCTTGGGGGTCCTCAGGGGGCTCGACGTGAGGAAGGGTGCCGGCCCCGATAGCATCACACCGTCCCTTCTACAACACTGCAGCAACCTCTTGGCCCACCCTTTGACCTTCCTATTTAACACATCTATTTTGCTTGGAAAATTTCCAGATACTTTTAAAGTGTGGCATATTGTCCCAATATTAAAGGGTGGCAGCCCCTCGAAAGTGGAGAACTATAGACCAATCACAATTCTCTCTGCACTTGGGAAGGTGTTTGAAATGCTTATTCTCTCTCGTCTCAAACCATTTGTGAGGTCTCTGACTTGCCCTAATCAGCATGGATTCACCTCCTCTAGATCTACAGTAACCAATTTACTGGTATTTGAGGATGCCATATTATCAGCAATGAGGGAAGGGAGGCAGTTGGATGTGGCCTTCGTTGATTTCGCCAAGGCGTTTGACAAAGTCGATCACTCTATCCTCATATGTAAGCTGAAAGCTTATGGGATCCATGGCCCACTGCTCTCATGGCTCCATTATTACCTGCGGGACCGACGCTTGAGGGTGAAACTGCCGGGCTCTATATCCAGAGAATTTCCTCAAACCTCGGGTGTACCACAAGGCTCCTTGCTCGGCCCTTACTTATTCACTGCATTCATCAACGACTTTACGTCCATCCTGCTAGTAGAGGCCCTTCTCTTCGCAGATGATGTCAAGATCTTCACAGTAATCTCTCACCCAGATGATTTTGCAAGGTTGCAGACTAGCCTTAATAGTGTCCTTGATTGGTGCAATACAAACAACATGAAGTTGAACTCTTCCAAGTGCTGTGTGATGACCTTTGGCCGGTTGCGCGACCCACGCTATTTCCAGTACACCTTGGATGGCCGAGCTCTGGATAGGGTGTTCACGGTGAGGGACTTGGGTGTCCCCTCCTGCTGATTTCTCCTTTAACGCTCACGTGGATGATCTGTGCAGACGGGCATACAGGATGTTGGGGTTCATCTCAAGGTCGACTCGTGGCATGACGAGCCCTGTTGTTTTAAAAACGCTTTATTCTTCCTTTGTGCGGCAACTACTGGAATATGCTAGCCCCGTTTGGACACCCTACCACTTGACTCTCATCCGGAAACTCGAGGCTGTCCAGAGGAGGTTCTTAAGGCTGGTGGGAACGAGGCGGGGACATCAATTCAGGGAGGTTCCTCTCGCGGATCTACAGAACGAGCTACTCTTAGCCTTTTTAATTTTTATTTTTAATTTAGAAAAAATAAAAATTAGCCCATGTATACATGTAAACATAGTATAACAAACTTTAAGGTCACATTTTAAGAATCTCGTGTCTGCCACACAAGCCATGCTCGCCTGGCCGTGTTCTTGTAATTTCCCACCTTCAAAAGTATGAAAATCAATACATGCGTAACTCTGAGTTTGATATTGAAATATATTAAGCTTATGAGAAACAAAATTTGTATTTCAAGATATTGAATTCATTCATAGACTTGCTACTAAAGTAAAAAACCACAGAGTAGTTCTTTAACCGAAATGGAATGTAGTTCTAGCTCTTATTAGTCCTAAAGTGTATAATTTAATATTCAATTCGTTAAATTAGTGGATGGCTAGTGATTAAGTGATTTTGGTTCCTATTGACGTTAAAACTATAAGCGCTATGGTAAATTTTTAAACTGTAAACATAACCAAAATAATGTATTTCATTTTGTCTGCACATATATTTGACTAATTTCTTTGGAAGGGATTTGGGTTATTAAAGCATTCTAGAATATGAAGAGAAAATATTTATACAAGTGACTCATTTTACATTTTCATTTTGAATACAAATATTACAGTTGAAGAAATAATCATACTAATTTGATAGCATATGTCCTAAAATATTTAAATAAAACACAAGCAAAATACTAAAACTTATTCTTCACTTTTGTGTAACGACATTGGTCTTACTCATTATGTTATAATATTGTTTATTTTGGACATTTATACAAAATTTATTTATATTATACGATAACAATTTAAAAAAAAAAAAATACAATATCTTTAAGAGAAACGGATATTATAATATATTCTCGTTATGTGAATTTTATTGTTTTATTATTAGGTACAATTATAAATTACAAATTATTCCAACAATACTGTCGTAAAATCAAACTTGACCTTCTAAATTTATGAAAGTAACATAACCAAATTCCTCCAATTAACAATAATGCATTGAAGTTCTGCATTTTTAAGGTACTCATAAGCACTGATCAAACAATGAACGCCATTTCCTGCCATTATATGACTCAACTAAGATAGTATGAACGTAACATAACTTTATTAATTCTAGCCGGTTACAAAACATAAATTAGCAGAACATTATTAATTTTTGAAGTTTTCTTACCATTCCTTAAACCAATTTAAACTTTAAGTATTTATTATATAATTACTGTGCTTAATATGTAAAATATATATTTGTCGTTTTTAATATACTTTGATATCGAAATGTTTGATTCTGAAAAATCATTCTCACTGTTTATGTTAACAGAAATGTTATCCTTAAGAACATCCGCATACTAGTACGTTACAACATATTAATTTTTATATGGATATGTATAGGAGTAATGTCCATAAAAGGGAATTCTGAAGGTGTTGGAATGGAAACTGATGCCATTGGCGTAAATTGTGGTAGTTGATAAACGATGTTAGTCAATAGTAGTTTAAGTTGGGATAGGCAAATCATTAGTGAATTCGCCAGTAGTACCAGTTGGTCTACCCGTAGTCAAATCAGATCTAGCAGTAGTTGGGATTGGTCCATCAGTAGGCGGATTTGGTACCCCAGTAGTTGGTATTGGCCCACCAGTAGTTGGAATTGGTACTCCAGTAGTAGGGATTGGCCCACCGGTAGTTGGAATAGGCACACCAGTAGTTGGGATTGGCCCACCAGTAGTTGGAATAGGCACACTAGTAGTTGGGATTGGCCCACCGGTCGTTGGAATTGGTACTCCAGTAGTTGGGATTGGCCCACCAGTAGTTGGAATTGGTACTCCAGTAGTTGGGATTGGCCCACCGGTAGTTGAAATAGGCACAACAGTAGTAGGGATTGGCCCACCGGTCGTTGGAATAGGCACACCAGTAGTTGGGATTGGCCCACCGGTAGTTGGGATTGGCCCACCAGTAGTTGGGATTGGCCCACCAGTAGTTGGGATTGGCCCACCAGTAGTTGGGATTGGTCCACCAGTAGTTGGAATAGGCACACCAGTAGTAGGGATTGGCCCACCAGTAGTTGGAATTGGTACTCCAGTAGTTGGAATAGGCACACCAGTAGTTGGGATTGGCCCACCGGTCGTTGGAATTGGTACTCTAGTAGTTGGGATTGGCCCACCGGTAGTTGGAATAGGTACACCAGTAGTTTGGATTGGTCCACCAGTAGTTGGAATAGGCACACCAGTAGTTGGGATTGGCCCACCAGTAGTTGGAATTGGTACTCCAGTAGTTGGGATTGGCCCACCGGTAGTTGAAATAGGCACAACAGTAGTAGGGATTGGCCCACCGGTGGTTGGAATAGGCACACCAGTAGTTGGGATTGGCCCATCAGTAGTTGGGATTGGTCCACCAGTAGTTGGAATAGGCACACCAGTAGTAGGGATCGGCCCACCAGTAGTTGGAATTGGTACTCCAGTAGTTTGGATTGGCCCACCAGTAGTTGGGATTGGCTCACCAGTAGTTGGAATAGGCACACCAGTAGTTGGGATTGGCTCAACAGTAGTTGGAATTGGTACTCCAGTAGTTGGTCTACCAGTTGTCGAAGTTGGTGTTCCAGTAGTTGGAACTGGTCTGCTGGTAGTTGGAGTTTGAGTAGAAGTTGGTTCTTCAGTAGTACCAGTTTCTCCTGTCTGGCCGGTTGAGAAAATTGGTAATTCCGACGTAGCGGTGGGCGGACCCGAACTTGGAATTTCAGTATTTTCTGAAGTTGGATAGAAAGTTGAACCAAACCCTTCAGAAGTGGCGGTCGAGAACATGGAGGTATCTGCAGCTAGTCTCTGGTTATCTTTTAATGCATTACTCTGTCTTCTCAGATTTCTGTGTTGAAAACTATGTAGATGTCGCCCTTGACACAATACGATCTGTAAAATCATATTACAAGTTAGAAAGTATTTTTATAGTATCTGTTACTTATATAAAGAAAATACTTTTTGGAAGCTAAAAATTATGGACAGCGAAGATACGGGTTTCCGTAAAGCGCAGACTCGAGTTGGTGATTAACCACCTCAAAATTATAAAATTTTGCTTGATATGGGATGAAGGCAGGATGGTGTCATAACATTAGTAAATTGCAAAGAATAAAAACACGGCTTCTCTCTCGGGTTTTATCACCAACTTCAGTCAGTGTCCTCTGGAAAAAAATCTTTGGTGACAGTTTTAATTTAAAATGTATCATTGAATATATGGTTGGTGATATTGTTAATTTAGGCATATTAATAGCGTATTACATTTTTATTCTAGATATTTTATTATAGAGGAGGATATTTATTTTGGTTTGAAGATGTGTGATATAATGGTGACTCTATTTTTCTAAATAAATTACAAGAAAATTTAAAGAAAAAGTCTAATATATGCTGCATTAGGAAATTTAACACTGTTTGGCGTTAATTTTCTAGTTTAGCAAAAACGTAGGTGTTTTCATCGGTTATTTTAATTGTCGTCTTCGTGAAGAACAATAGCTAAGAAGCATGACATAAGTACTGAATATGATGCTTTAAAATAACAAAAAAAGGAACGGGAAATATACTTTTTACAGCCGATTTGTTGTTCCGTACTCGATTTGGTAGCGGTTTCAATCAGTTGCCTTCACTGTTTACGTACCTTTTCGGTTTTTAATCACCAATATATATATATATATATATATATATATATATATATATATATATATATATATATATATATATATTATGTGTGTGTGTGTGTGTGTGTGTGTGTGTGTGCGCGCGCGCGCGCGTGTGTTTTCTAATAAATATCCGCTCCATAATAAATATGCTTACAAACTTGTAACAAGTCCAATTATTTGCTGTGATTAAAAAGTGGTGGAGTTAATAGTGTAGATTTAGTGGTGTAGAAATGGTTTAAGTATATAGGCCAAAACCATCAGCCATTTGTATAAATTATAAAAGTATTTAATTACCCATAAACTTGTACAGAAAATAACAATTCGACATTTTTAATGTTGAACAATATATACTTAATAGTTAATGAATTAGGTGAAGCTATATGTACATTACTATTAAAACAATGGATTACGTGAATTATCGAAAATGTATTTTTTCTAAAATTTCGTAACAGTGACATTCATACCAATTTTAGTCGCTGGGCCGCCCAATGACGGTCGCGGGGACACATTCACGTAATGTGACAATAACCTTATGGACACATTCGCGTAATGTGACAATAGCCTTAGGCACACATCCACGTAATGTGACAATAGCCTTAGGGACATATTCACGTAATGCGACAATAGCCTTAGGGCCATATTCACGTAATGTGACAATAGCCTTAGGGCCATATTCACGTAATGTGACAATAGCCTTAGGGACACATTCACGTAATATTACAATAGCCTTAGGGACACATTCACGTAATGTGACAATAGCCTTAGGGACACATTCACGTAATGTGACAATAGCCTTAGGGACACATTCACGTTATGTGACAAAAGCCTTAAGGACACATCCACCTAAAGGTACACACCCCACTTTTTTGACTCGAGGATTTCAGAATAAGTTTGAAAATTTATATATATGTACATATATATATATATATATATATATATATATATATATATATATATATATATTTATATAACGAATTATATCATTTATAACTTCTGAACCAATCAGAGCCAACACCATCGTGATAATGTTTAAACTGACAATACAATTAAAATATTTCGTCTAATAGCAACTCATATCATTGCCGCAGCACATTAATAAAAATCTAAACACATCTCAAGTGCCTTCTCCACAGATCTAGTTTTACAAAATACTGAAATATAATTTAAATAAATATCCCATGCACATAAACGAGTAAGGAAATAAGTAATATCGTTTTTAAATGTTTCCCAGTGTAATTTCTACAGATACGTATGAAGTTTCCGATAGTTTTAATACTTAGCCCTAGGTAGCTAAGGATGTATCTGTTTGCTGTTTAGTTTCTTTGTAAATGACTTCCCGGATGTTCTAGAGTGTGCCTGTTATTTAACAGTTACAAAATAAACGTCATCATTACATAGGCGATGTAGCATCCAATGCAGCATATGGGAGAGCCAATGACACACGGTCACACGTAGAAGTCGGGCTTGGATCTGAGTGAGCTAGATATACAGCAGGTTCCACATTGTAATGTATTGATTTGCTAATATCCTCGCAAAGGTCGGATAAGATCGACATCTCCTTACAAAAAATGTTAAGTAAAAGTGTAAGATATTGTGAAATGGGGCATTTAAAACTCAATTTAACTAATCAAATATAATAAGGAACGGAATTAGTTAAACCCATTTTATGACCAGCAGGCGATCTGTCACAAGCTTTTGTAGTTCTTCGTATTTTCCGTCATTTTACAGATATCAATTTTTTACTTAGTATGTTTTTAATATATACAGTATAACGTCCAATGTCATTTCTTGCATTTTTTTCATACACTTACCCTGTGTTTACTATGACGAAATAATGGAAAAACTATCTGACTTCTCTTCTTTTTGTTTACTTGTTTCTCTGACTGTTAAGACTTTAGGTCGCTCTTGCTCCTTTTCTCTTTATTAACCTAGTAATGACATAGTGTAGAGTATGTTTTATAGTGTTTTATTCTTGTACATAATGTTTTTAGTGTGATATTGTTCATATGTCTTTATATAACTCATTGATTACTTCTTATTTTTTTAACAAATTTTGTTGTAATAACAAATTAAAATGTGATAACAATTTGAGAATCCCCATACATAAATATATATTTCTAGCTAAACAGCATGTTATTTAAAACCATTAAATCTTTAACCCTTATATACAACTAATTTGGTGTGTCCATTGCAGGAATTTTCCAGACCTTCACGTTAAAAATTATAAAAGGAATTAAAATTAAATTAACTACATTTGTGTGTGTGTTTGTGTGTGAAAATATTGAAAAATCGTTTAAATATCTTATTATTCACTTTAATAAATTGTATCACAATTGAAAATAAAACTTCCCACAAAACCTTCCTTTTATCCCCGGTATTTTTCACAATACCAAACATGCTCATTACTAATAAAAGGTTCACCCAAATATTTGAGGGTAGAGGTAGTTATAGACATATGGGGTTAATTTTACTATAGCATTGCCTCAGTCAACTGATTTCTGGATAGAGCCAGCCAGATTGACTCAACCAAAAACTCCCTCTATCTGAAGAAAATAATTTCGAAAAAAGTACGAACTTCTTTGTGTGAAATCGTATATATTGTTTTCTATGACAAGCAAGTGTGGTGCCAGATTAAAATTCTGGAGTTGTGAGTCTGCAAAATTGTTTCTTCTGACTATCAATGTCTAAAAATGCTTTATTTGCATAGAGGCTTGAATTTAAAAACTGCATTGATAATTCTTTTGTTTATTGTAAAATTGTATCTCAGCTGCTTTTTTAGAAATAGAATTTAGAAGAAAGTCATATGTTTAAAATTCGTTTGAAATTTGTAAAAAATGTTCGTTTACCTGGAGCTAATGAGCTAATGTATTGGACCGAAGGTCGTTTGGAGAGTTAACACTCAAAGAAGAACACTGTAGTTGCCTCAACGAAAAGGATTGTCAGATATTGAGGAAGTATATACAAATTTGAACTTTTAATCACTTAATATTTTTGTTAAATATTTCATGATTATAATACATTATCAGTGAGTTTTTCAAGTAGAAATTTCAGTTCAAAATTTTTTTTTCGTAAATAATAAGCAAATATTATATATTGAATTTGAATTTTCAATTAATTTAAATTAGAAAATTTAAGTATTTCTTATTTATATATTCTGTAGAATACCCAAACTTTTGAGTCTGACAGTTCTTCTTGTCAAAATAAGTGAGTGAGTGACTGAGTAACTCAGTAAGTCTTATCATCTACACACGATAAAAGCTATAAACATACTATATCTTTTGCCTTATAAAAATTAACAATCTCACCAGACAAAGTAGAATAGTAACAATCGAAGAAGTAAGGGAGTACATGGTGGCCTATGGTGGGAGGCGGCTAGCCCAACTCTATGGCGACTCTCACTGAGGTATTCTGTAGTTTGAACGGAGATTACCTCCCTTTTACCTGTGTCTGTTATCTTGGATGGAAAGTCCTGAGAGTGATCGTTCATACTACGATATCAAAAGTAATCGTTTCACCTATTGTTATGTCTATTCCCTCATCATTCTATGACATCATTTTTTTCTTCGATTTTTTAGTACATTCTACTTTTGATAAATGAATCACAATGGGAATTAGTCTCCCTTCGTTTATATTATCACAATTATTTTTTTATAATCTTATATTTTTGTCAGTTTAGTCAGAATTGTGTAATCTGTTTTAAAGTAACATCGAGAAGATCTAGGATTTATAATTTGAAGGTAGCTCAAAAGTTGATGACAATGAAATAATATACGATAGTATGTTTTTAATGTTAAAAAAAAATTAAACTCTAACAATTTAGTTTGTTTTTATAGTAAACCATAACCGCAACGAAAAAAATATACAATAAACAAACAAGTAAGGTACAGGGTCTTTTAAAGCACACTGAAACTTTAGGAAGCTGTTTTACAGACCAAAAGAGGAACCGTAATAAATAAATGCAATCAATGGTCTATCTCTTTTTGTTTACAGTCCGTTTGTCAGTATGTGGGTTTTTATTTAAAAATGTATTCTAAAACCAATTAAACCACTTTAAGTAAACAGGAAATTTGTATTTTGACTAAATATATCAATAAAAAACGATAGTTGAAATTGAAAA
Source organism: Homalodisca vitripennis (assembly GCF_021130785.1). Taxonomy (NCBI): domain Eukaryota; kingdom Metazoa; phylum Arthropoda; class Insecta; order Hemiptera; family Cicadellidae; genus Homalodisca; species Homalodisca vitripennis. Next base: position 65,691,769 of record NC_060210.1, read on the forward strand.
TTGAATTTCAAAATTGTCAAAGTTTAAATTAAATAAACAAAAATATCCAAAATAGAAATACTTTGACAAAAACTTTACAAAACAATTTTCAATATAAAATTTATTAAGAAAGCAAATGACATTTAACTGTTCAAATCGAATAATAAATCATTAACTAATCTTATGTTTAGTCAAAACACAAGAGCACATGACCAATCTCGAGTTTTTCCGCAATTCAAGAATTGACGTTGGACAATCACGTTATTTATTTATCCAAATTATTCAATCCTCATAACCTTCGAATTTGTTAAAATGTGTATTTTATATTTATTAACATTCGCTATTACACACTTTTAAAGAAGGGATTCCAAAATCTGTTTTAATGTATAAAAATCGCTTTACTGATTTAAGTCTTGTTAAAAGGCTTTAAATAATCTATTAATTTATTTTTTAGCGTTTTTATACTAAATTGGTAAATATCTAAGTATTTTAATGTCGTATTAAAAGTTTTTATTTAATTTAAGAATCTTCTGATGGGGACAAGCTTGAGTATCTCTTAATGGGCCTCACGAAATAAAAATTGTACCAGTACCAGCCTATTTAATTTTAAGTATGTTGATATGCAAAAAATAATCAATATAATTTCCACATATTAAATACTTTTTTATCACGGATTTACAATCAAAAATTTCATGCAGGATCTAGATTCTTCATTTTAATTTCGGAATGTATTTATTAAATTTTGTTAACTCTTGTTAATTATTTACTGCACAATATGCTTAGAATGCTTCTTTTTTTCCTTATTATAATGTTACTAGCAATTACCCTTCCGGCGCGGTAGTGTTACATAAAATTGGAGCACTTCTATTGCTGCTACGATTAAGTAAATATACAATATATTTGTCTGAAAAGTCTGTTCTGGCAAAAATGCTGTCGTTTTGGTTTATTTCCTGACGAAGGGTTTTTTTGGGCGTAGAGTTAGTGTTGTGGTCCCGATCAAGAAACTATAGGTCTAAATATACATAGGTCTATAAGTCTTCTGTGGTCTAAAACGTATCCTTACATATAAAATAATCTTCTTCCGGTGTAAGGTATTTCCGGTGCTATAGTAGCATTTACCAATCAAGGATGTTAGTCCGAAAAGTCTACTTCGGTCATTGAGTCTACTTTCAGTACCGTAATACTATTTCCACTGTTGACACGATTAAGAAATATACACATTAGGCTGTCTAAAAATTCTACTTCGGTCACAAAGCGACTACTTCCAGCCACTAAAACTAAATCCGAATTAATGTCTTTTGAGTACAGTTATTCTGTAGAGGGCGAAATACACATGTGAGTCAAATTTCACTTCTTTTGGCCAGGTTGGTGTTATTTAATCTTATTAAAACCCTAAAACCCTATGGGTGCTTGTTCTTCATAAAAGTAATTTGTTTATCTATGTAGGTAATGAGGAACGTGTTTGCCTAATTCCACTTTCCCATTGGAGAGTTGAAAAACATAATATAGTTCTTCTTGGGGTTGCAATCCCTGTAGATATTTGATATTTAAGACATTTTATTTGGTAGTGTTAATGTTAAAATAATAATAAATAAAATAAATAATAAAATTTGGCACGTTTGTGTCAAATTTAATCTCTCTAGGCCACTGATAAGTTGGGAAAATGTATTATGAAGAATTAAAACAAAGAAGGCTGTAGATTGGAACTTAACACATTCGTTATAATTGTAGCAAATTTAATGCTGAATAAAAATAAAATGTCCTCACAATGTTTTAACAATAAAACAAGTTTTGAATGGTAGTGGTGCACTGGAATTTTAGTAGATAAGTATCAAGTTACAAAGTTGCAGTAATATTTGAGCTTTATATAGACATTTAAAAAGATAGATGGCATCGCCTGCTGAATGAAAAACGTAGGAAAATTTTTATATTGGCAAATAATTGTGATATCACGTGAGGTAAAAATATATAAATCTTAAAACAAGTTAACTTTGTTATTAATTATTAGAAATTATGAATATAAGGCTTCCTGATACTGAAACTTGTGATGTACTATTTTTAAATGTGACTTCAGCCACAAACGCTCCTAAATTTGAATGTCTGAATTACGTTAATTGACGTTGCAGGTAGTCACGTGAACTGAAGATTTACTTCCACTTACCTTTTGCTTTTTTATAAACAGAGATATAGCTCTGCACTCTCTCAAGATTTCCACTCTCGTTTTCCGCTAAATAATCTAACTGGCAATTCTAAACGAGCTAGATAGTTTTGAAGATGTTTGGCCACTTTATAATACAAAAAGAATGAATCATTTCATGACCTTGATTTGATGTTACACTTGTTAATCTTATGACGTTGGATAGAAGAATGGTATTAATTTTAATAATGTTTCTAAATTTTAAACCCTAAAATTTCAAGTACGCGTGTCCAATTGTCACATTTTTTTAATTTTTTATTTAAATATTTATCTGAGTATTTAGTATAAAGTCTCGTATAATTTATAATTAAACATACACAATTAATTATAAAATATTATAGTTAGCTATCCGAGGATCTTGTAGGCTTCAAATTAACAACTTCCATAATATTTTTATTAAAACCATCAAACATGTTTGTATTTTACACTTAAGATATAAAATGCAACAAAGTTGTTAAGTTTCCTGATTGAGTGACTAGTCAATAACGTGTATGTACATTTAAAAACATAACAACTGGTTTGTAAATATTGTGATTTTCTTACATTTTCCTCTTAAAAAAATCACTCTATCTGGGCAGAGTACTAACAACCTCACTAGAGTGTATATTCCTGAAAAGCGTAATTCATGTAGTAATGTAGGTTATTACAACGTATCGTGATCACTGAATGGGTGCCGAGGATATGTCAGGCACATAAGTTTTTCACTGATTTCTATGAATGTGCTACATAAAAACGTGTTATCTAGTACACGTACAGGGCGGCAAAATGTATATTTTAATTTTCACACTTCTGAACAAATATTTACAAAGCATACGAATAATTATTATACGTCGTGTTATATTACTCATGAGTCAAGCCATTATGAGGTAGTATGAATGAGGAGGGCGAGGCGGGAGCACCATGATGCACGTACGTTTATGTACAACAACAGATATTGATCTAGGTAGAAGAAAAGCGCCCCATGCCGTTCTACTACTTTCGGATAAAAAAGTATCGATATCCGAGTTTAATCCACTATATAACTAGCAGTAGAGCTACAATAATGGGAGTTACATTACCAACATCTTGTATGTGCTCCGTTTAGAGATACAAAGCAGATAATTTAGAAACAATAACTTCTACTTGTTACTTCGATAACAACAAGAAATATACAGGCATTTTCTACTTTGCCACCGAATTGTGTATCTTTGAAAATTCGTAACTTGTAAACCGATTTAGACCAATTATTTTGTAAAAACATAGCATGTGTATATTGTTTTGTAAGTAATTTTTGAACTGTACTAATAAAATTTGTTATCAACTTAACATCTTAACTTTTATTCTTGGCGGTTCAAAATATTCGGCATTGGTCACGTAATGGAGCTCTTAAAGTTATTATCTTGGGCTTGTAATTTTGAAAACTATTATTCTAAAATTTTTACACCGGATTCATTGGACAGGTTGTGTTCATTCCCACGGCGAGCGAGGCGCCTGCTCATTGTAACATACAAACCGCCAGACTGCCGAAGATGGTGTTACTACGTTCTGGACTGCAAGAAGTCATAATAACTTTTTTTGTAATTTTAAAATTTATCATGAGGGCTTTGGACTTAAAAAGACAGATAAAAATTAATGAAGAATTCTTATATTTCAAATATTAACGTTTGATATGTTTGTGCGGCAGTGCTTTGCATTAAATCAGACATAACAACATTATAATTCATTCTAGTTAGCCCAGGATCGATTTTAATTCAAAAATAAATAAAATAGGTTTTTTTATAATACCGTCAATCCAATCCAATTTCATGTGGTATTATGGTTTTGGTGACATGTTTCTACAAATATGAACTTTTAAATTTTTACTGACATGTTCAACCTTTGAAATATGTCACCATAACCATTATGCCACATACATTTCGATTGGGTTGACGCTAGGATATAAAACCTATTTTATTTTTAGTCATAACAAACCGTCTAACTCTTGATAAAGTAATTTTGCCCATAGGCAAGCTAGAAGAAAACCACTACGTGAGCAAACAAAACGAAATTTTTGAAATTTAATGAGAGCTTCTTACATTCAATATAGTATTTATTTTTCACTGCAGTCAGTGTTATCATATATAATTTTATGGAAATAAATAGGTCTAATTTTAAAAATCTTTATTTTTATTTTCATATTTAATTAAAATTTAGAAATAACAGTGTCATATCGAAGAATTATAATTTATAGGAAACGACGAAATAACAAAGAGTTTAAACATATGTTACATAATAGCTTTGCCCCTTATGTATGAAGTACTAATGTACATGTTACTATACGGGACTCACTGGTAGATGCAGGGACGGGGTTGACTAGGAATAGGTGAATGACTGAGGGCATAGGGGCGCACAATTGCTAAATACGCGAATGGATAAATGTCAATAGGTTACATAATTTGAAAATCGCTAAAACGTGCTGCCGAAGTCATTCTTCTATGTTTTCTCCAACGTAGAGTACGTTGAAGCGGAGGACATTTTAACTGTGACTCATTGTAAGTGCTGACATCGCGCCACGCGCTTAGGTGGACATTTATTTATATTTGGTGTTCTACAAACAAAGTATAACTAAAGTCTAACCTAAATCTTAGTAATATGTAATTCTTATTATTTCACCAAGGAATAAAATAAGATACCAGATTGCAGAACTTTAAATGTAGTGTTAGAGAATTCTTGTATCACGAAAAATGGTAATTTCGTTTTCATGTTTTTTTACGACGCTTGATAGATTACTCGAGTGATTATAAAAACGTTATTTTGAATTTTGTGTTTATTTTAACAAGATTAAAATCATATTAGATACACTAATTTCTGATAAGAAATTGACATAACATAAACGTCTATGTTTAATACCTACAATGTTTATAGGCACTAAAAATAGTAAACCCTAGTAATGGTCACGTATGTCATTTTAGTAGGAACAAAACGTAGTCGATTTAACCGGCCAGACTTTCACGTGGATGAGCCTATTTTCAACCATATTACTACTCCACATTTTGCTATCAGGTTTACATATTTTATACTGTAAGGACGTTTTCACACATATCCCTCAGTCTAGCGAACCGGTCCGACTTCTGGTTGTCATGTAGGAGAAATACGTCTCTGTTGGGTGTCTGAGTCAGGTAAGTCTGTGAGGATCTACTGTCATGCCAGTTTACCCAGCTATTTATTTATAAACGCCCGTATGAAACAAATACAAAAACATAATTTGAAATAAACAAACGCCACAGAGATAAAATAGAGGTTCACGGACCAGAGATAACGTCGATAACCGTTTGGGGATTCTTTACTATACTAAAAAAATACACTTTCTATTATTCCATTAAATCATAGATTGAAATGAAGTACCAGCAAGGTACTTAGGATTTGTCTGAGCGTCACCGGATCCATTACTCTGGAGACTCGCACAATTTCTATTTTGTCTACAGGAGGAGTTGTAACAATTTCTTTTTTGTATTATTTTTGTCTGAAGAATGAAATGATATATAGATTTGAAACTTCAGCGAAGCCTTTTACTCGACACGTGATGTATCATACTCCA